>NC_057808.1:434634456-434934456 GCF_018294505.1 Triticum aestivum
GCAAACGACTAGGGCATACAACTAGCAACACAAGAATAGTTAAAAAACAACCCCAAGGGTTCACATCAAGAACAGTTCAAACAGATAGCAATATTATCACAATCATTACTGCCTACAGTAAGAGTATAAGGTGGCCACTGTCGGCCCAACAAAAGAAGAGCCAAAACCTCTATAGAGACGGCAGCATCAGCCCAGGCAAGAGACAACAGCTTGTTTCACCAGTTAATTAACATAAATTCCTATAGGCACTAAGGTGGCTACATGATCCAATGCTTTCACTGGACCTCAAAATGTCATTTCGTGGACTGCTGTGAAAGACGGGTTCATTCAGAATGTCGATCATCCAATTGTGGAACCAACTTGGAAGTTCATGCAGCAGCAACCTATCAATGGTCGTCTTCTTCCTCTGCTTCCCTACTGAGGCCAACCAGCGCCAGCATATTTTGCACGTCCATATTCGAGAGCTCAAACCCACTGTTCTTGTACAATTCCCAGACAGCCTTCAGCCTGTAAAGCATCAACCATCAAACGTAGTTAGTACAACAGAGCATAAATTGATTTCAATAAGGTACAAACAGAAGTACACCGGTACCTACTTTCCCGTCATAGCAGAATGATCAAGCAGCTCAGAGATCATCAGAGGCATGATCTCCTCTGAAACAGACGCAACCATAAGCTCCATGACCTCGAATGTGTCCAGCTTCTGTTTTCTCAGCCTGTTGTTGTCCCACTGGTTACCCTCCACCTTCCAATATTGAACCCCCTCATTATCTGACGCCTCTTTGTAGTCCTTATCCTCCTTTGAATAGTCTGGGCCGTGGACAATAAGATGCCTCTCGGTGTCAATATAGGATAGAAAGTTATTTGCAGTAACATTCACATTATCCATCTGCAGGTAGCGCCTGAAGGCAGCTTTGTTCTCCCAAATCCAAAACGTTCCATCTGGGCGAAGTATTCTGACCTGACGCGCTCCGTCTTTATCAGCATTTCTGGATGCCTGCCGCTTCTGTTAATCAAGAACCTCCTGGAGAATATCTATCCCAGAGTTGGCTATCGCATCTACCAGGTTGAAACCAGGGATTGCTAACCTTTTGAGGACCTGCTTGTACCTTGCGTCAGGGTCATAGATGTCGTGCGCCCTGCACGCTTGCTGAACACCGCATATAATTATGGCACGCACTAGAGGGTGCTTAATTGCTGCATGGTGCAGAAACTTATCATATAGAAGTTACAATATGTATATTTTTAGCCGAGTGCTATCATGATGTTGTACTTAGTGTGGAGAGTAATGAACACATATAGAAGTTACAATATGGGCAGCTTCAAAAACTCTGAAACTGATATCTGAATTTTGAACAGAGATGATCCTCTTTCCGAATTCATGTCTTAATTCTTTTCCTCCGGATGCACATTGCCCTTATCAAACACACGCTCTTTCCTTTAAGCCACAAATACCAACTAAGAAAATTCACAGCCAATAAATGGTCACACAAAGCAGAAAGTCATACTCCCTCAATTCCTAAATACAAGTCCGTTTAGAGATTACAATAGGGACTACATACAAAGCAAAATGAATGAATCTACGCTCAAAAATGTGTCTATACATCCATATATAGCCCATGTTGAAATCTCTAAAAAAGCGTTATTTAGAAACGGAGGGAGTACAAACAGTTCTAAGTTAACCACCAAGGTCAATCACTCCAATAAATGCAATGGAAATGTATTTCGTTGGTAAATGACAAGTTAAATTAAGATCAACAAAATACTATTACACTATGAGACAAAATAAACAATATGAACTGTTGGAAGGAGAATAAATCACAACTCAAGAGTGATCATCATATGTAGTACCTGAAGTTCAACAAAAATGTCTTAGATTAATAAAAAACAACAGTTGCATTGTTTCAGGATCAGATGCACGCTCAGTTAAGAACATCTCACTAAGGATAACAAAGACATGGTGTCATGCATGTGTACTTGAAGCCCTGCTAGATTAGAATACAGGATGCAAACGACTAGGGCATACAACTAGCAACACAAGAATAGTTAAAAACGACCCCAAGGGTTCACATCAAGAACAGTTCAAACAGATAGCAATATTATCACAATCATTACTGCCTACAGTAAGAGTATAAGGTGGCCACTGTCGGTCCAACAAAAGAACAGCCAAAACCTCTATAGAGACGGCAGCATCAGCCCAGGCAAGAGACAACAGCTTGTTTCACCAGTTAATTAACATAAATTCCTACAGGCACTAAGGTGGCTACATGATCCAATGCTTTCACTGGACCTCAAAATGTCATTTCGTGGACTGCTGTGAAAGACGGGTTCATTCAGAATGTCGATCATCCAATTGTGGAACCAACTTGGAAGTTCATGCAGCAGCAACCTATCAATGGTCGTCTTCTTCCTCTGCTTCCCAACTGAGGCAACCCAGTGCCAGCATATTTTGCACGTCCATATTCAAGAGCTCAAACCCACTGTTCTTGTACAATTCCCAGACAGCCTTCAGCCTGTAAAGCATCAACCATCAAACGTAGTTAGTACAACAGAGCATAAATTGATTTCAATAAGGTACAAACAGAAGTACACCGGTACCTACTTTCCAGTCATAGCAGAATGATCAAGCAGCTCAGAGATCATCAGAGACATGATCTCCTCTGAAACAGACGCGACCATAAGCTTCATGACCTCGAATGTGTCCAGCTTCTGTTTTCTCGGCCTATTGCTGTCCCACTGGTTACCCTCCACCTTCCAATATTGAACCCCATCATTATCTGCCGCCTCTTTGTAGTCCTTATCCTCCTTTGAATAGTCTGGGCCGTGGACAATAAGATGCCTCTCGGTGTCAATATAGGATAGAAAGTTATTTGCAGTAACATTCACATTATCCATCAGCAGGTAGCGCCTGAAGGCAGCTTTGTTCTCCCAAATCCAAAACGTGCCATCTGGGCGAAGTATTCTGACCTGACGCGCTCCATCTTTATCAGCATTTCTGGATGCCTGCCGCTTCTGTTAATCAAGAACCTCCTGGAGAATATCTATCCAGAGTTGGCTATCGCATCTACCAGGTTGAAACCAGGGATTGCTAACCTTTTGAGGACCTGCTTGTACGTTGCGTCAGGGTCATAGATGTCGTGCGCCCTGCACGCTTGCTGAACACCGCATATAATTATGGCACGCACTAGAGGGTGCTTAATTGCTGCATGGTGCAGAAACTTATCATATAGAAGTTACAATATGTATATTTTTAGCCGAGTGCTATCATGATGCTGTACTTAGTGTGGAGAGTAATGAACACATATAGAAGTTACAATATGGGCAGCTTCAAAAACTCTGAAACTGATATCTGAATTTTGAACAGAGATGATCCTCTTTCCGAATTCATGTCTTAATTCTTTTCCTCCGGATGCACATTTCCCTTATCAAACACACGCTCTTTCCTTTAAGCCACAAATACCAACTAAGAAAATTCACAGCCAATAAATGGTCACACAAAGCAGAAAGTCATACTCCCTCAATTCCTAAATACAAGTCCGTTTAGAGATTACAATAGGGACTACATACAAAGCAAAATGAATGAATCTACGCTCAAAAATGTGTCTATACATCCATATATAGCCCATGTTGAAATCTCTAAAAAAACGTTATTTAGAAACGGAGGGAGTACAAACAGTTCTAAGTTAACCACCAAGGTCAATCACTCCAATAAATGCAATGGAAATGTATTTCGTTGGTAAATGACAAGTTAAATTAAGATCAACAAAATACTATTACACTATGAGACAAAATAAACAATATGAACTGTTGGAAGGAGAATAAATCACAACTCAAGAGTGATCATCATATGTAGTACCTGAAGTTCAACAAAAATGTCTTAGATTAATAAAAAACAACAGTTGCATTGTTTCAGGATCAGATGCACGCTCAGTTAAGAACATCTCACTAAGGATAACAAAGACATGGTGTCATGCATGTGTACTTGAAGCCCTGCTAGATTAGAATACAGGATGCAAACGACTAGGGCATACAACTAGCAACACAAGAATAGTTAAAAAACAACCCCAAGGGTTCACATCAAGAACAGTTCAAACAGATAGCAATATTATCACAATCATTACTGCCTACAGTAAGAGTATAAGGTGGCCACTGTCGGCCCAACAAAAGAAGAGCCAAAACCTCTATAGAGACAGCAGCATCAGCCCAGGCAAGAGACAACAGCTTGTTTCACCAGTTAATTAACATAAATTCCTACAGGCACTAAGGTGGCTACATGATCCAATGCTTTCACTGGACCTCAAAATGTCATTTCGTGGACTGCTGTGAAAGACGGGTTCATTCAGAATGTCGATCATCCAATTGTGGAACCAACTTGGAAGTTCATGCAGCAGCAACCTATCAATGGTCGTCTTCTTCCTCTGCTTCCCAACTGAGGCCAACCAGTGCCAGCATATTTTGCACGTCCATATTCGAGAGCTCAAACCCACTGTTCTTGTACAATTCCCAGACAGCCTTCAGCCTGTAAAGCATCAACCATCAAACATAGTTAGTACAACAGAGCATAAATTGATTTCAATAAGGTACAAACAGAAGTACACTGGTACCTACTTTCCAGTCATAGCAGAATGATCAAGCAGCTCAGAGATCATCAGAGGCATGATCTCCTCTGAAACAGACGCAACCATAAGCTCCATGACCTCGAATGTGTCCAGCTTCTGTTTTCTCGGCCTATTGCTGTCCCACTGGTTACCCTCCACCTTCCAATATTGAACCCCATCATTATCTGCCGCCTCTTTGTAGTCCTTATCCTCCTTTGAATAGTCTGGGCCGTGGACAATAAGATGCCTCTCAGTGTCAATATAGGATAGAAAGTTATTTGCAGTAACATTCACATTATCCATCAGCAGGTAGCGCCTGAAGGCAGCTTTGTTCTCCCAAATCCAAAACGTGCCATCTGGGCGAAGTATTCTGACCTGACGCGCTCCATCTTTATCAGCATTTCTGGATGCCTGCCGCTTTTGGTAATCAAGAACCTCTTGGAGAATATCTATCCCAGAGTTGGCTATCGCATCTACCAGGTTGAAACCAGGGATTGCTAACCTTTTGAGGACCTGCTTGTACCTTGCGTCAGGGTCATAGATGTCGTGCGCCCTGCACGCTTGCTGAACACCGCATTAGAGAGTGCTTAATTGCTGCATGGTGCAGAAACTTATCATACAGATCTGAGGCAAAGGCTTGAAGGAATGTGTCATCTGTTGTGTTCATCAGAGCTCTTCTAAGCAGGACAAAATATACATGTAGGTGGCAATTCTGGTTGAACTTGTCAAGTAAGAACTCATAGGCACGAAATTCATTTCGCAACCAACCAGCAACCTCTATTGAGATGTTAGGGGATGGCGTAAAGGGCTACATGGCAGTTTTAGTGATCTTGAAAAACTTGCCATTGTAAACTTCAATGTCAGTACTTGCAAAGTGGCCATTCCATGAACGCCCTTGCTTGTGATTATGTATGATGTCCGCCAAAATGCCGTGAACCATCGAAAATCCATCAACATTTGGGCTAAGGAACCTTAGTTCTTCATATGCATACCAGCCCACCATTGTCCGGGTAAGAAAATTAGCCAGCTTTTCATGCCTGTGAAGGTAAACTGAAATTAAGACTCACAAATAGTTGGATCTTACAGGAATTTAAAATCATATCAAGTACTCATCGTGCTAATGAAACCATCTAAGAGGGAGCTTTTCCTTCAAAATAATCCAAGAGAACTAATCTCTTCCTAGAAATCCTATATTTGGGTGTATTCAGGTTCTCGGGGCAAGCTAATCAGCCAACTGAGTAGCTAAAATTTCATCATGGAAGTTATCAAAAGACAATTGCATGTTTAGAGTTCATACCAACAAATATTCCCTATTCCATTATTTAAGCATCACATGGGAACAAAAAGGAAAACAAACTAAAAGAAAAGAGTCTACTGATGGATGCAGTCAAACATAAATAATGACATATTTAAAGACGGATGGTGTGGGATGGAGAATGGAAGGTGCGATTCAAGGGGGGCAGGGGGATGCTTTAGCAAGTTCCACATATCAGTTATCTACTTAAGTTTAGTCTTTGCACAAAGTAGAATCGGAACTACAAAACAATAATACAGGGTGGGCATCTTCCTTCACACATACATGCCTATTCGGCATCCCAACGAACTTGAACCGCAGATTCTGCATGATATTAACAATAGCAATATAACCCTCCCTAGGCAGCATTCCTTTCAAAGTCGTCATCACAAATTTATGGGCTATAGATTCTAACCTTGCCTTCAACCTGCAGGACAGATTTGGTTAGACAATATATACTTTTTCCAGATGTAAAGAAGGGGCTACTATAATTATAAAGTATAGTGGCGCACCGTTTCTGATTGGCACAGATGTTCATGGCCATATCCCGGTTGTAACTCTCCATGTGATGGTAGTGTACATATAACAACTTGGACTGGCGGTTGGCCAGTGAAATTGATTCCTCAATGTAGAACTCCTCCATGTCATCTTCATTTATGAATCTGATGAAAATTCATTGGGTTATAACAGAGAGAGAGAGAGGCTGTGAGTGGAGGGTGGATAAAACATTCGTACCGGCCAAAAAAACGCAGAAAGTTTGTGCACAGCTCATCATCATTAATGGAAGACGAAACACCAAGCCATGATCTGAGAGGTGTCCCAGACGAACTGCTAGTGCTGGGTAACTGCAATTCATCTTCAACTTGTTTCTGTAGCAAAACCCTTGTTTTCTCCAGACGCGTGGCTCTGATGTCGCTGCTTTTTCTGAAAACAGTAAATAAACAACACAATGCATGAATATATATTTTGCCAAAAACAAATAAAGCTACACACTGATTTACATATTTAGCCGACACATTCTAAGTATAATCATCTATTCAGAAATAGGAAAATGGAGTGTTCGGCAATTCCATGAAGCACCCATGGCAACACTATTATATTATATTTGAGCAATCAGAATATAGCTCACACTAGCAATACCTCACATTTAAAACATGAGACACCCATAACGAAATCATTCACACTTTGGAATTTTCAGCATGCTCGTGTAACAAGAGTACAAGAGGCAAACAATTCTATAACCCAGATTTCAAGGAAATGAGTGTTGAATGTAGTAAACCTTATGAAGTGCAGAGTCGACGTCCTTCTGAAATGCCTCCTTCAGCCGAGCGACCAGAGGCTCGAGCTGTTCGAGTACGGAATGGATCGTTGCTTCTTTTGCCTGACGGTCAGAACTAATAGGCTTGCCAGCGTCTCTATCCGCCTGGATCAGGTTCAGCTTCTTCTTCAGGGATCTGACACGATTAGTGAGCACCTTCATAGTGTCCGTCTTGTCCCACTCGTTTGCCACCGCCGCTGCCAGCGGCGCGGCCACGGGATTCATGACGCCGCCGTCGGGAGGGGGTGGAGATGCTGGTCAGGAGGGGGGTGGAGATGCTGGTCGGGATGGGGTGGAGAGGCTGCACCACGCGGCTTCCTGCGGCGGGGCATGCCTCCGGCAGGCAGGGGCAGGGGCGGGGAGAGGCCGGGGGCGGAGGCGGCTGGCTAGGGTTTAGTGTGCCAAGTCGGCTTCCCGATTTCGGGGCTGGGGGAGGACGGGCGTGGGCCTGTAGGTGTGACAAGTGGACACGGCGGCCGTGTCCGCTATTTGTGTTTGAATCGATTTCGAGGCCGGACTTGCTCATTTGAGTCGCTTTTTCTTTTTTCCTATCTCCCATGAGAAAAAAATCATCTACATCAATTGGACTTGAGTTTGTGTCTCACTTAGGTAACTACGCCCTCCGTTCCTAAATATAAGTCTCTTTAGACATTTCAAATGGAATACAACATACGGATGTATGTGGACATATTTTAGAATGTAGATTCACTCATTTTGCTCCTATGTAGTCACTTGATGGAATCTCTAGAAAGTAAATAAGTTCACAGTAGGGGGTTTAAGTTGTTAACTATGGTCACTCTGCTCGTTTGCCTATGGTATTTTGCGAAGTATGGTGGGCGACACTTGGGTGGACAACATTGCAGAGACCATATGCGCGCGGTGTCGCTGGAACATACACGTGAAGTTATTGGGCCTTTATGTAAACGTGCGATGAACAAACCCTAGCTAGTGCGGTCGAACTAAGACCCAAACCACATCGACCACCACCGCTTCGATCCTCTTTTCCCCCAAATCTCTAAATCGTGGTATGTTGGCCACCGATGCGTTGATCCTCACCATTGCCCACCTCCGCGCCCGTTCTCACCACATCAACGAATAGCTTGGTCTGGGCAGGTCTCCGCCGTCGGGCAATTGCAGCGCCTTTCATTGGATGCCCAAATTATGGCATGTCGGTGAAGTTCTCCGTCTTAACTACCGACACCCATGACATATGGGTAATCTACAAGTGTGTAATGTGGGTCACCGCCTTACCCCATTCTCCCTCCCGTGAGCAACCGAGGGAGAGGGACAAACCCTAGCACCTCCTCTTATCCTCTGTTGGAAATATTCCCTAGTGATAATAATATTGTATTTTTTTTATTTTCATGTTTACAATTAAGACTTTATATTCTATGCTATAACTGTTATGATCCTAGAATATATGATTTGGTGAAAAACTCATATGCACATGTAGAATGATAGACGGTAAAACCTGATTCCTAGTCTCACCTCTAGGACTAGCTCAAATGTTGTATGTGACCATGTTTTCCGGATCTTGGGATATTGTTAAGTGTAATGATAGTACCAAAACAATTTTGAGGATATGACGTGCTACCTCTTGAGCATGCGCTGGTTTTCCCTTGAAGAGGAAAGGGTGATGCAGCAAGGTAGCGTAAGTATTTTCCTCAGTTTTTGAGAACCAAGGTATCAATCCGGTAGGAGGCCACACGCAAGTCCCTCGTACCTACACAAACAAATAAGAACCTTGCAACCAACGCGATAAAGGGGTTGACAGTCCGCCACTTGCAAGAGTGAGATCTGATAGAGATGATAAGATAATATTTTTGGTATTTTTATGATAACGATTGAAAGTAAAGATTGCGAAATAAACGGCGCCAGAAATAGCTCGTTGTCGGGAGATTAATATGATGGAAAATAGACCCGGGGGCTATAGGTTTCACTAGTGGCTTCTCTCAAGATAGCATAAGTATTACGGTGGGTGAACAAATTACTGTCGAGCAATTGATAGAAAAGTGCATAATTATGAGAATATCTAGGCATGATCCTGTATATAGGCATCACGTCCGTGACAAGTAGACCGACTCCAGCCTGCATCTACTACTATTACTCCGCACATCGAGCACTATCCAGCATGCATCTAGAGTATTAAGTTCATAAGAACAAAGTAACACATTAGGTAAGATGACATGATGTAGAGGGATAAACTTAAGCAATATGATATAAACCCCATCTTTTTATCCTCGATGGCAATAATACAATACGTGTCGTTTCCCCTACTGTCACTGGGATCGAGCACCGCATGATTGAACCCAAAGCTAAGCACTTCTCCCATTGCAAGAAAGATCAATCTAGTAGGCCAAACCAAACTGATAATTCGAAGAGACTTGCAAAGATAACCAATCATACATAAAAGAATTCAGAGAAGATTCAAATATTGTTCATAGATAATCTTGATCATAAAACCACAATTCATCGGATCTCGACAAACACACCGCAAAAAGAGTTACATCGAATAGATCTCCAAGAAGATCGAGGAGAACTTTGTATTGAGATCCAAAGAGAGAGAAGAAGCCATCTAGCTAATAACTATGGACCCGAAGGTCTGTGGTAAATTACTCACACATCATTGGAGAGGCTATGGTGTTGGTGTAGAAGCCCTCCGTGATCGATGCTCCTTCCGGCGGAGGTCCGGAACAGGCCCCAAGATGGGATCTCACGGGTACAGAAGGTTGCGACGGTGGAAATAGGTTTGCCTATTATTTTTGGGACTAACCTATTAACCCAAGGCCCAGTGCAAATTGTTGTTTTTTGCCTATTTCAGTGTTTCGCAGAAAAGGAATATCAAACGGAGTGCAAACAGAAAAAACCTTCGGGAGTGTGATTTTTGGAACAAACGTGATCTAGAGGACTTGGAGTGGACGTCAAGCAATCAACGAGGAGGCCACGAGGCAGGGAGGCGCGCCTGCCCCCCTGGGCGCGCCCCCACCCTCGTGGGCCCCTCGTGGCTCCACCGACCTACTTCTTCCTCCTATATATACCTATGTACCCCGTAACCATCGGGGAGCACCATGAAACCCTATTTCCACCGCCGCAACCTTCTGTACCCGTGAGATCCCATCTTGGGGCCTTTTCCGGTGCTCCGCCGGAGGGGGAATCGATCACGAAGGGCTTCTACATCAACACGATAGCCTCTCCGATGATGTGTGAGTAGTTTACCACAGACCTTCGGGTCCATAGTTATTAGCTAGATGGCTTGTTCTCTCTCTTTGGATCTCAATACAAAGTTCTCCTCGAACTTCTTGGAGTTCTATTCAATGTAACTCTTTTTGCGGTGTGTTTGTCGAGATCCGATGAATTGTGGGTTTATGATCAAGATTATCTATGAACAATATTTGAATCTTCTCTGAATTCTTTTATGTATGATTGGTTATCTTTGCAAGTCTCTTCGAATTATCAGTTTGGTTTGGCCTACTAGATTGATCTTTCTTGTAATGGGAGAAGTGCTTAGCTTGGGTTCAATCATGCGGTGCTCGATCCCAGTGACAGTAGGGGAAACGACACGTATTGTATTGTTGCCATCGAGGATAAAAAGATGGGGTTTATATCATATTGCTTGAGTTTATCCCTCTACATCATGTCATCTTGCCTAATGCGTTACTCTGTTCTTATGAACTTAATACTCTAGATGCATGTTGAATAGCGGTCGATGTGTGGAGTAATAGTAGTACATGCAGGCAGGAGTCGGTCTACTTGTCACGGACGTGATGCCTATATACATGATCATGCCTAGATATTCTCATAATTATGCACTTTTCTATCAATTGCTCGACAGTAATTTGTTCACCCACCGTAATACTTATGCTATCTTGAGAGAAGCCACTAGTGAAACCTATGGCCCCAGGTCTATTCTCCGTCATATAAGTTTACATCTATTTTACTTTGCGTTCTTTACTTTCACTCTTTATCATAAAAATACCAAAAATATTATCTTATCATTTCTATCAGATCTCACTTTTGCAAGTGGCCGTGAAGGGATTGACAACCCCTTTATCGCGTTAGTTGCAAGGTTCTTATTTGTTTGCGTAGGTACGAGGGACTTGCATGTGGCCTCCTACTGGATTGATACCTTGGTTCTCAAAAACTGAGGGAAATACTTACGCTACTTTGCTGCATCACCCTTTCCTCTTCAAGGGAAAAACCAACGCATGCTCAAGAGGTAGCAAGAAGGATTTCTGGCGCCGTTGCCGGGGAGTCTACGCACAAGTCAAGACATACCAAGTACCCATCACAAACTCTTATCCCTCGCATTAGAGCAACTCTAGCAGACCCCGCAAAACGCCCCGGCCCGCAAAATAACCACCAAATGCTAAGGCCTCTGGTTGGGCCATGGTGACTGCCGAGGGTCTTGGAGAATGCATCCAAGCTTTTGCGATAGCCATGGCAAAGCTCGTGGGTGTCGATGAAGTCGAGAGGGGTGGAGTGCCATAGGGGGCGCCACCGCCGGGAAAGGACGGTTGTCCGTGCCCCATATTTGATTGGGAGAAGGGAGATGATGACTATCAACATATCATCGGGGAGGCTGCTGATGAAGTCTAGGCTTGCCGGAGTCGCTTGCGGTTCTTGCTCGACCCGCCTCCGCTTGTTGGCAGCCCTATTCTCCGCCTTCAGACACAGTGTAGTAACCTCTACAGAGTGTATAACCTATCGATAGCCGTGTCCTCGGTTATGGACACAGTTTGTAGTAGGTCACACTATGGGTCAATAGAAATAATTAACTTGCACACTTAAGAACACTGAGTCTGTGCATGCAAAAGTTGGTGATCATGTGAGGAAAACTACAGTTGATGTTGGTGTGATCGAGTGATGATCACGATGGTAAGATGCCAATGGTGGTTATGAGGTAACCCCGAGATGGGTAAGTTAGTCGAAGAGGATCGTGATGGTAATCCACGTGCACATTAAGAATGAAATCATCATGTTCATGCTCATGATTTAATCTGTTAAATGCCTTGTTATTGTTTGTCGTGTTTGCTTTGTTTGCTGTGAGCTTGCGAGTACATTCAAAATACCCACCTCGCGTGTCATGCTTGATGCAGGAGGAGCCGTGCAAGGAGTTGGCGTCGACCGGTACTTCGCGTTCTAGGCCGTGTCCTAGCAGTGTCCTTGTGGAGTGGAGTTCTTGTACCTCGTCCTTTCGCTGTCGAGTAGATGTTTCCCTTACCGTCGAGGCCCCTGACTTGTCTACTAAATAATGTACATAAGTGCAGTCGCACCGTGTGTGCCGCTTGGCCTCGCTTTCTTATGTAATCATCGAACCTATGTATTCGCAAGAGATTAATAAAGCGGTTATTTCTGTACCAAGTTGTTGTGTGTTGCTAGACGAGTTGATCTCCGGGCTGGCAATGTAAGGTAAACCGGTTGCTCTGAGTCGGGGTGCCACAAAAAAGGACTTGGAGCATGGATGACGATGAAGATTTAGACTGGGTTTACTTCCGGGCATTTTTATTTAATGAAATATGTCGAAAATGTCATGAATATGATCCGGTTTAAGTGAAAATATTAGATTTGCATGAAAATCACCTAGTATGTCAAGTTCCATTTTGAATGTGTGTGGACATACCTCCCGTATCCATATCCATGGACGTGTTCCTACTCAATCATGAACGTATATTTTATCTGTTTTAGAGGTCCACGATTGAAGATGCGCCTTGGAGCATCTACAACCGAAAGTACCAAAATTCGTCCCTCAAACGCCCGCGGACGCACCCGGACGCGTCCACCGATATTGATCAAGCAACACATAAAAATCATTTACCACATTCATGAACCTTGAACTTCATACCTCAAATTCATACTAGTCATGCAGATAAAAAACCTACGTACTATGTACATATTTAAAACTACTCATTGTTGAAGATGTGAACGATCTTTGTGCCCGGCTTCGAGTAGACAGGCAACAACGGCAACTCTGCCTCGTGATCGCCTGAAATAGAGGTGACGAGCTCGTCGCTCTCCGCCCTCTACTGCAGGATGAAGCGTCCGTCCTCTCCTTGGATGGACTCGAGGATGGCGGACTGCTACGCCATCTCTGTCACTTGCGCGACCTCGCACTCTGCCATGGCGAAGCCCGCAGCCGGCTCTGCCTCCTCCTCTGACTCCACCGCCTCCTCCTCTGACTCCACCGCCTCCTCCTCCATGGGCTGGGGCTCCGTTTTCGGCGACTGCTTTGCCTGGTGTTGTTCCCCCTCATCATCATCTCCCGCCTGCTGCTTGTCATCCTCTTCCTCCTCCTCCCGCTCCGGCGAATCCAGAGGCAGGCCAACAGCGAAACGAGCCGCGTGCCTGGCCCGGATCTCCTCCAGGAGTTGCAACCGGCGTTCCGGTGTCAGCATCAAGTACATGGTGATCGGCACCTCGACATGGCAAGTGGGCGACAGATTGGAACTGGCGGCGACGTAGAGAAGAAATGTAACAGATAGGGTTCGGCTAAGGACGTCCGGCTTAAATAGGTGTAGTTGCTCCCTCGGGCAGCATGTGAAGCGGGGCCATATGGCATGGAGAGAAGGAGGCGCCCGTCAGACTAGCGGTTCCTCTGTGTTCCAGTGTGGGTTCTATCGGTCAATCTGACGTGGCGCCCCGAATATCCCTATATCCATTTCAGACATGAGCTACGAATAGGAAGTGTCAGTTAGTCCGAAAGTTTGGGTCTGCTATGAAGAGCGCGATTTGATGGTGTTTTGTCGTCCGTCGGGCAAACCTGCCCGGTTGCACTTGCTCTTGCTCTTATAAGATTTCTTTCAACGAAAATATCCCAAGGCGTTGTTAAAAAACAATAAAATCAAATCGAGAAAGGCACGAAGCCGAGGCAGGCGGGCACGTGACGCGCCCTGGATTTTGTGGCTGAAAACATCCGCCGGGGCTATCCACTCCCCTTCCCAATCCCCAAGAGCTCTCTCCCCTCGCCCGTCTCTGCTGTGCTGTGCTGTGCTGTGACTCTCCATAGCTCGCCGCCGCAGCAGATCTGCTCTGCCATGGAGATGGAGGCTGATCTTCCCCGATGTCGCCCCATCCGCTGGCTTCCTCCGCATACCCCGCACCACGGCGAACACCTACTGTCGGAGTCCGCCCTCGTCGACACGCTGGTCTACGTCGACGGCCGCACCAGCGCCTCAACCAGCTAGTGCATGTGCACCACCGAGAGCGGCGACGTCCTCGGCCTCACCATCTGGGCGCTCCTCTCCTACTTCACCGTCCACCTCCCCGGCCTCCTCCCTGCCACCCCGCTCGATCGTCTGCCCCGCGTCCTCCGCACCCACGGCGACGTCGCCCTCCTCCGCATCCCCGTCGGCCCGAAAGGCAACGACTACTTTCTCTACAGCGCCAGCGCCCGCTTCAGCATGGTCATGCCCCTCCCCACCTGCCCGCTCACCGACGGTTCTATCGGCCTTCTGCGCTGCCCGGGCCAAGACAGGCTCTTTCTCGCCGTTCTCCACAAGACCTTGGCCCGGGGGTACTACGCCGTCGACCTGTTGGAGTTCGACCACGGGTCGTGGACCTGGAGCACTCGTCTGATGCATGCCAAGTCGCCTCAGGAATGTGACTTTGGCATCCCGACCAAGTCCTTCGCCCTCCCGGGCTCGATCTGCTGGGTCGACCATGTGAAAGGCATCCTTATCTGTGATCTGCTAGATGGTGATGATGAAGTCCTTTGTTTCATACGGTTCCCTGTGCAAGAAGAAGAGAATTGCAAGCTATGATCGGGATGTTGCTGTCGGCTCGGATGGCTGCATCAGATACATGGAGGTGTGGGCTCATCCCGTGCCTGGATCAGACAATGGCGTCACCTACACTCCGCAGGACTGGGGCGCCGCCATAGAAAGATGGCTGGAGCCCGATAAGAAGTGGATAATCAGCCATGAGCTCAAGGCATCACAGATTGCGGTGGACGACAGCCACTCTGGGTTGCTTCCTCGTGTCGAGGCTGCAATGGAGAGTCCAATCTTGAGTAGACTCCACGCAGGGCATCCTGCTCTCAGCTTGCATGACGATGATGTTGTTTACATCATGGCCAAGGTTGACCACAGGGACGAACAGTCGTGGATGCTCTTGACATGAGGAGCAAGACTCTGAAGGGGGTAGCTGCTCTAAGAACGGGAAGATCCTTTGGTTACATCTTCTTCCCAAGTGAAATCTTCAAGCTCCTCGAAAAAGGTAATTCTGAATAATGTTGCACATGAATGACAGTATATATAGAAATTAAAATACTATAGCTGGTTCCTCTTTTGGTCAGTTAGTACTATTGTGTTACTGGTTCCCTGGATCATTAATATCTATCATGCAATTATATGATTGGCCTGATGTAGTTTCAAGGTTACAAGCAGTACTTGCTTCGTGCCCAAAAGGGGATTTTAATATGATGATGATGGTGTAGTTTATTCTAATTAGTTACAACTTCACTTCTCTCATCATGTCCTTGAATCACTACATTAATTAAACACATGAAAAAGATAGATTCCACAAAGGTGTTTGTTTTGTGGTTTACTTTACCTCCTAACACGATTGATTGGCTGTTTAGATAATCTACTTTGTTGTGCTATGGGCTTGCTTAGAAATTCACTTGGTGTAGCGTTGAATGCGAGTAGACAAGGATGTGTCAAACTCTAATTCCTTGAACATACTTCTGCCACCTGGAGTTCGTCCAATTCCAGTCCGCACGCCGTGCCCGACGGGAGGCCTGGGCGAGCCCATTGTTGGCTAAATTGCAGGTTATTCTGCTGGTGCTTGTAAACCATGTCCTTTTAGGCCACAGCTAAATGCACTCCAGCAGATGACTTGATTCATCATAGAGATAGAAAAATAAGTTAGCATGGATGGCAAAAGTTTGAAGGATTGCAGAAATAGAATGGTCTAGTCTGTTTCATCGGTGGAATAATGAAATGTTTTGCCAAGGAGAAAACATAGCCAAACAGAATAGGGAAAGATGGTGGCCAAACAACAGAAGCAGCTAGTTCCGATTTAAACAAAATGGGCACCACTGCAATCCGAAGAGCATATTGGTTCAAAGGAGCACACAAACTTAAACTACTTAGTTTAACGGACATGGAAACATGCCGATGACTCGGTTCACATCTACAACGATTTAACCAAAAGGACACCACTGCCACTTGAACAACGTATTTTTCTAAAGAAGCACACAAACATAGGCTACCTAGTTTAACGAACATGCACACATGCCCACAAGACGGTTCATGTTTACAGGACAAAGAGCAACTTTCACGACTATTGGGTAACAACACGTCTGAAATGTAGTCTAGTTGTCTTGAACAACAGCTTCCTCTGTTTTTGCAGGGAGCAATTCTTTTGCGGCATATTATATTAATTGGCTGCCCGTGTTTTCTTGCCATCTGAACTTATTATCTCATTCAATGGCTGGAAAACAATTAGCATACTGTATTAGTAAACGGGAGCATTGATGAATTTAATCTATAGAAATTTAAATCTGTTTTGCATACCTCAGTTTTGTTTTGCTTCTGATGATGAATTCTTCTGTTGGTCATGTTCAGAAGAAGGTGGAGCTGCAAGAGGATCCTCGGTTGCTGTGTGACCTTCTGCGGACATAGAAGACGAAGAGCCTAAACGTCTAAAACAACTATTGTATTAATCATTGGGAGCGATTCAAGTGGCGCTTCATTTTCTAGATGCTCCGTTGCTTGCACTTTAAAATAGAAGAACTCAGCATTTAAGGTCTGGTCATTTCGGTAACTGACAATGAATTTCTTGCCATGAAGCCTCTCTATGGCGGGTAATTTGCTCTTACCTTTGCATGAGCTGTAGTGCAGTCTGCATCAGCGGATGTTGGGTTTGTTTGATCCTCTGCTTCTATGTCTATTGGAAGGAATGAAATTTTGAATCTGTCAAAGCAAATCTGTATGTGTGCACACCATATGGGCAGAAAATCACACATGATGCATCTACAGAATACCTTGGCCATGGTTCAGTGTCAACACAGGTGGGACAACTATATATGCCATCTCAGTAATTTTTACTATACATGTGCAAGTGTGCATCAGTTTATCTCTTTTTACTGAATAATTGTTCGAATTAACATAAATTTAAAGTTATATAAATAAGTTGGATTATGTTCTTTTATGCGGGAAGGCCTTCACTCGGTGTAAACATGGAAACTCAAGCGTGGGTCGTCGGATTTGAAACTTGGGTTGTTGACCAAACATTTTTCATACAAGCGCCCACATGACTGGTTATTACTTCGCACAAAGATCCTAGGCCTTTTTTTTTGGTAAAGTGCATGGAGTGAGGTTGGTGGGAGAAGAAGCCCTTGGATCATAGATCCAATGGCTCACGTCTTGGTTTCCATGTTCCCACTGAAACACAGGTTTCTAAGAGATACTTCCTCCATGAGCAATTACATTTGACTCTATTATAATGCTCAATAGTAACCTTATACGCAATTAACTCCAACAAGTGCCAGACACTTGACTAAACAGATTCTGGCCAACAAGGCAGAGAGCCCCACACATAGTATAAACAAGCAAAACATGGGCTTGTTTAGTGCTGAACTGAAAGCAACAAATTATCTCTGAATCTGAGGTGGTAGTAATGAATCACTTAGTTGCGTTCATGAAAATGCTCCGGATACGCGGCACACACCAAAGCTCCCTGCCACTGTGGCCATCAACAACCTACCATACAAATTACCAAGAAAAAAAAGATCACAAATGTCAGGCTCTATCGCAGCGACTCTGAAACGGATGCAACATCGGAGGAACCTACATTGTGCAAAAGAAGCGAAAAACAATGCCCTTACCGTTTAACCCGCGACTCACGCAGAGGGACATGAAAGAGTGACAGCCGAAGAAGACTGCTAATTCTTCTTGCTGCCACCTGCATACATACAGGAGTTTAGAGTTGTGCTTAGTTGGCATCAGCAGGGAAAAAATTCAGACGTTGTAGTGAGATGAAATCTTCTGAGTTTGTCAGGGAGGGATAGACCTAGGGGCGTGGCATTCAGCAAAGCCTCGTCTGATCATTATGCCCATCATCAGTGTTGCATTTAATTCTTTCCAGAAGATCCCATTTGAATTTAATAGTTTTCTTCATAAAGGAACCAGTTGAAGAAGAATCGAGCATGGTCTGATCATTATGAGAAAGCCGAGCATAAAAATTCTATAAGATAATTCCTCTTGAGAGCTCATGATTGGGGCATGTGTACATCATGTGCTTAAGCCTCCCCCAAACTTGAGCGATGCTTTCTCCTTCACGAGGCCAAATTTTTATATATAATTCCGATCACGATGAACCAGATGCACAGGATAAAACTTTTGATGAAATTCAATCTCAATCGGTTCCAATCTCAAGCTCCAATATCATCACATAGCCTATACCATGTCAATGCCTTTCCCTTCAAAGATAAAGTGAAAACCTTCTTCTTAACTTCATCTCCGGGTAAACATGAAAGCTTAAATAATCCAAAAACTTCATCCACATAGATTAAGTGCATATCAGGATGTATCGTTCCATTTCCTGCATAAGGATTAGCTAGCAGTTGCTCTATCATACCCGAAGGAATCTCATAATAAATATTTTCAGTAGGTGCAGTAGGTTGAGGAGCAACTCTTTGTGCTTCCGGTCGAGGTGAAGATACCCCGACCAAACAACTCAGAGGATTGTTTTCCATAGTAAAAAGTGATAATAAATTTCAGCACATAATATAAAATGTTTCCTTACCAAATTCCACTCACCAAAGGCGCTTCACTCCCCGACAACGACGCCAGAAAAGAACCTTGATGACCCACAAGTATAGGGGGTCAATTGTAGTCCTTTCGATAAGTAAGAGTGTCGAACCCAACGAGGAGCAGAAGAAAATGACAAGCAGTTTCCAACAAGGTATTTTCTGCAGGCACTGAAATTTTTGGTAACAGATAGTTTGATAGCAAGGTAATTTGTAACGAGAAAATAATAGTAATGGTAACAAAGGTGCAGCAAGGTAGCCCAATCCTTTTTGTAGCAAAGGACAGGCCGGAACAACCTCTTATAATAAGCAAAGTGTTCTTGAGGACACGCGGGAATTTCATCTAGCCACTTTCATCATGTTTATTTGATTCACGTTCGTTACTTTGATAATTTGATATGTGGGTGGACCGGTGCTTGGGTGCTATTCTTACTTGAACAAGCCTCCCACTTATGATTACCCCCTCTCGCAAGCATCCGCAACTACGAAAGAAGAATTAAGATAAATCTAACCATAGTATGAAACATATGGATCCAAATCAGCCCCTTGCGGAATAGAGCATAAACTAGGGTTTAAGCTTCTGTCACTCTAGCAACCCATCATCTAATAACTACTCTACAATGCTTTCCCTTAGGCACAAAGATGGTGAAGTGTCGTGTAGTCGACGTTCACATAACACCACCAAGGGAAACAACAACATACATATCATCAAATTATCGAACGAATATCAAATTCACATGATTACTTATGACAAGATTTCTCTCATGTCCTCAAGAACAAACGTAACTACTCGCAAAACATATTCATGCTCAAGATCAGAGGGGTATTGAATAGCATTAATGATCTGAACATATGATCTTCCTGATGGAAATATGCCCTAGAAGCAATAATAAAATGGTAATTATTATATTTCCTTAATCATGATAAAGGTTTATTATTCACGCTAGAATTGCATTGATCGGAAACTTAAATACATGTGTGAATACATAAACAAATACCGTGTCCCTAGTAAGCCTCTACTAGACTAGCTTGTTGATCAAAGATGGTTAAGGTTTCCTAACCATAGACATGTGTTGTCATTTGATAACGAGATCATATCATTAGGAGAATGATGTGATGGACAAGACCCATCCATTAGCTTAGCATATCTATCGTTCAGTTTATTGCTATTGCTTTCTTCATGTCAAATTCATATTCCTTTGACTATGAGATTATGCAACTCCTGAATACTGGAGGAATACCTTGTGTGCTATCAAACGTCACAACATAAATGGGTGATCATAAAGATGCTCTACAGGTATCTCCCAAGGTGTTTGTTGAGTTGGCATAGATCGAGATTATGATTTGTCACTCCGAGTATCGGAGAGGTATCTCTGGGCCCACTCGGTAATACACATCATAAGCTTGCAAGCAAATGACTAAGGAGTTAGTTACGAGGTGATGTATTACGGAACAAGTAAAGAGACTTGCCGGTAACGAGATTGAACTAGGTATGAACATTGGAGCTAATTAGTTAACCAATTAAATTTTCCTTAAGACGCTAATCAAACCATAAAACTCTCAATATAAGTCTACTAATTACTTAAATTAGCATAAGGGTTTAAAAAAATCTCACCTATTGACTCCGGCACACGTTGGAAACGCGGAAAGATCAACACACTTGTTGGGTAGATCGATCTTGCCGCAGTTGGTCCACTAAGAAAACCATAATGCTGCACTTGGTGTAAACTGCAGGGGGGGAGATATTTCAGCTAGAACCAATATTTTTGACCTGATGCACTGATAAGAGAACACGCAGGAAGCCGTTTAAGAAAAACTAAACCACATGCATTTTATACAGACCGTGCACACACTATTGATACAGAGCCGACCCATCCGTCTTGAAAATTTCTGAACTTACAATCCAGTTAAATATATAAAACCCAGTATGGTACTACATATCCAACACTAGTAGAAAACAGGGCTTAGGTCACAGGGCAGTTTTCACATTAGCCCCGGTTCAGTCACGAACCGGGACTAATGTGAGCATTGGTCCCGGTTCGTGAGCCCAGGGGGCCGGCCGGGGCCTCGTGGGCATTGGTCCCGGTTCGTATGGACCCTTTGGTCCCGGTTGGTGGTACCAACCGGGACCAATGGGCCACGCTCCTGGCCCACCACCCTTTAGTCCCGGTTCATACCACAAACCGGGACTAAAGGGCTGGTCCTAGTTGCGGCCAGTGTTTAGTCCCACCTCGCCAACCGAAGGGCGCTCACACCAGTTTATAAGCCCGTCCCTCTATGCCTTGTTGAGCTTCTATTAAAGTGAAAATAGATGCCCTTATACAGGAAATTTGACTTAAATTCATAGTAAATTTCATAGAAATTTAGTATGAATTTAGGTTGAATTTTCTCTATAAGTGCATCTATGTTCATTTTTTATATTTATAAAATAAATAAACCTTAATAAAATAAATAAAACTAAATAAACCTTAATAAAATAAAATAAAATAAACTATAGTAACTACAATAAATAAACCTTAATTAATTAAGTAAAAATAGCAGCAAGTAAAATAAATAAAAATAGCAGCAGTAAAATAAATAAAAATAAAATAATTAAAGTAAAAGACATAAGTAATTAGAAATAAAATAAATAAGTTTTTTGTTGTAAGTAGAAAGAAAACCTTTTCAGAGTTCATTTGAAATGCTTTTCAATTTTAGGGTCTTATAGCTCAAAATAATTAGTAAATGCATGAAAAATAACAAATGAAGTCAGAAAGGATTGACAAATGATGATGTGGCTTTGAATGGTGCATTTTGAACACACAAAAAGTCAGGAGTTCAAATAAGTTTTAAAAAATGAAATCCCTTTGTAACAGACGAGTTTCCGGATGAAATCCTGATACTTTGAAAGAGATTGTCCGTTTTGTACACGAAGTGCATCCAGTTTTTGCCGTAACCCTCTCAACTTTCTTGCACATGCTATGTGGATGAAATGATGATATCATGCCAACTTTCAACCTTTTCAGAGTTCATTTGAAATGCTTTTCAATTTTAGGGTCTTATAGCTCAAAATAATTAGTAAATGCATGAGAAATAACAAATGAAGTCAGAAAGGATTGAAAAATGATGATGTGGCTTTGAATGGTGCATTTTGAACACACAAAAAGTCAGGAGTTCAAATAAGTTTTAAAAAATGAAATCCCTTTGTAACAGACGAGTTTCCGGATGAAATCCTGATACTTTGAAAGAGATTGTCCGTTTTGTACACGAAGTGCATCCAGTTTTTGCCGTAACCCTCTCAACTTTCTTGCACATGCTATGTGGATGAAATGATGATATCATGCCAACTTTCAACCTTTTCAGAGTTCATTTGAAATGCTTTTCAATTTTAGGGTCTTATAGCTCAAAATAATTAGTAAATGCATGAAAAATAACAAATGAAGTCAGAAAGGATTGAAAAATGATGATGTGGCTTTGAATGGTGCATTTTGAACACACAAAAAGTCAGGAGTTCAAATAAGGTTTAAAAAATGAAATCCCTTTGTAACAGACGAGTTTCCGGATGAAATCCTGATACTTTGAAAGAGATTGTCCGTTTTGTACACGAAGTGCATCCAGTTTTTGCCGTAACCCTCTCAACTTTCTTGCACATGCTATGTGGATGAAATGATGATATCATGCCAACTTTCAACCTTTTCAGAGTTCATTTGAAATGCTTTTCAATTTTAGGGTCTTATAGTTCAAAATAATTAGTAAATGCATGAAAAATAACAAATGAAGTCAGAAAGGATTGAAAAATGATGATGTGGCTTTGAATGGTGCATTTTGAACACACAAAAAGTCAGGAGTTCAAATTAGGTTTAAAAAATGAAATCCCTTTGTAACACACGAGTTTCCGGATGAAATTTAAACTATTCAAATTTGGAAACTAATGGATTAACAGAAAGTTTATAATTATTCTGAGCTAAAAGCAAAAAGAATAAAAAAATAAAGCAAAAATCAAAAGAAAATAAATAATTCAAAAACAAAAAATACTGGAAAAAATAAAAAAATGCCGCCTAATGGGCCACACAGCCTGCATACGACTAGAAACCCATCTGCACATGGGCCAGGATGCAGGCCCGCAGGCCCAATAGGCCCAACATGGCAATGACAAAGGTAGGCATGTATAATGCCTGCATATTAGAGAGGAGCTCAGCACCTGAGCTGCAGCGCAGCTTATAAACAGGTGCTGAGCTCTCTCAGCTAGCGAGGTGGGACTAAACTTCCCACCGCACCGCGCCAGCACATTAGTCCCGGTTGGTGGCTCCAACCGGAACCAATGCTCCCCTTTGGTCCCGGTTGGTGCCACCAACCGGGACCAAAGCCCTCTGCTTCCCGCCCTTTGCGCTGGTGAAAAGAGGCCTTTAGTCCCGGTTGGTGGCACCAACCGGGACCAAAGGGTGGGTATTGGTTCCGGTTGGAGCCACCAACCGGGACCAAAGCCTTTGCTATATAAGTAGCACTTTGGAAATTTTCTGATTTCCATCGCCAGTGTCCCCCCGCCCGACGACGCCGCGAGCTCGATCTACGCCGCCAGGCTGCCCCGTCGTCGTCGCCGTCGCCCGTGCCCCCGAGCCCACGCCATCGCCCGTCGCCGTCGTCCTCCGCCCCCCCCGCCGCCGTCGCCGTCGGCCTCCGCCGCGCGCCCCCGAGCCGTCGCCCCGTATACGTCACCGTCGCCGCCCTCCGCCCCCGGCCCGCCGCGGTCGCCGTCGCCCTCCGCCACCCTGTGAGCGCCGCCCCGATCCCCTCCTCCTCCTCCCTGTAATGGCCGCCGCCGCTGCCGCCGCGCCCCCTAGCTATAGTACTGTACGTAGTTTAATTTAGATTTGTAATTTAGTTGTATTAATTTGGATGTGTAGTTAGATGTGTAGTTAATTTAGTTGTTGTAATTTAGATGTATTAATTTAGATGTGTAGTTTAGATTTTTCATATTTAGAAGTCATTTATGTATGTTCATATTTAGAAGAAAAAGAAGGAGAGAAAAAAGGAAAATAAGAAGAGGAAGAAGGAGAAGAAGAAGAAGAATAAGAAGAAGAGGAGAGGAAGTAGAGGAGAAATAAATAAGAAGATGAAAAAGAAGAAAAAAAGAGTAGAAGAAGAAGAAATAGAGGAGAAGAAGAAGAAATAGAATAATATATTATTCTATTTTTTCTTCTTCTCCTCTATTCCTTCTTCTTCTCCTCTTTTTTTCTTTTTTTTCTTCGATCTCCTCCTCTATTCCTTTCTTCTTCTCCTCTTTTTTTCGTCTTCTTCCTCTTCTTATTTTTTATCGGGTATGTCGTTGTCGATATATGTACCCCCCTCCCCGATAACTTTTAGTAAGTACTACTTAGAAAGTGTTTAATAGAATTAGTTAGAAAAATAATAGAACTAGTTAAACTAGCTAGTTTATTTGTAGTAAGTACTACTTTATTCTATTTATAGTAAGGAAATTAATAGAACTAGTTTGTTTTTTTAGTTAAAGCAATTATTCCCGCATCGACGTCGACGATGCCTATCCCGCATCCTCGTCGTCGACTCGGCGGAGGAGGCCGGCTTGATCAGAGGGGCCATGTCCGGGACTGGGCTCCGCCGGGCTGGTTTTGGGAGGTGCTACCTTCCGGTGGGCGTAGGTTGGTGAGGAACCAGCCCGTCGTTGACCCGATCCTTGTTTGGTGGCGCTCGCGTGGGCCAGTGACGGTGCCGAGGCTTCCGGACACCGCGGAGGTGGTACGTCACCGTGTCAGCGAGGAGGACCAGCACGTCCGTCGCTACATGGTTGCGTTGGAGGGCAGGTTCGACAATACCTGGCAGGTTCTTCAGGGATCTCACTGGAGCTATGATCCTGTGATGGTTCCGTCCCTTTGGGTGTCCACCGCCCGCGCCGATACCCGTCGGGCGCTACTGTTCTAGCTGTACTAGCGATGCTATATGTATGATAGTATTCGAGGTGTATTAGTGATAATATTCGGCGATGTACGGACGCATGGAGATGATGTAGTTTTGCTTATAATTGAATGCATCCTAATTTGAATACTACTTTATTTTGTGATTTGATTTTGCTTATTGAATGCTCAAAGTGGAAAACTACTCCGATCCTACTTTGAATGCTAAAATTGGAGAGCACTATGATTAGTTGATAGCTTATAGGGTTTTTGTTTTCGCAGAAATCTAGGAGCCCCCCGGCCCCTCCATCATCCCCGCCGTCGTCCCCGTCACCGCCCCCTCCGACATCGAGGTGAGACCAGCCAAATCCTCTTTTAGAAAGATAATTAAACGATATTTCGGGTTGACTGTAAGTCTGTCGAGTCTCCACCATATATGAGAGGACGAAGAATCCCGACTGTTGTCGTGGGGGTAGCTTCTCCTTCGTTCCCGTGTGCTAGACAATTTGGTGTAATGCACTCGAGAACGAAAGGAGGAGCTACCATCACCGACGGTCGCAAATGTCAGAGAGGAATCAGTGAGGGAGAGTTCCACCATATATATATGAGAGGACGAAGAATCCCGACTGTTGTCGTGGGGGTCGCTTCTCCTTTGTTCCCGTGTGCTAGCTAGACATTTTGGTGTAATGCACACGGGGACAAAGGGAGGAGCGACCATCACCAACGGTCGAATGTATACACCACGTGAGCTGAGAGTTTTCAAGAAAAGACTCGACAAACCGATAGTCAACCCGTGATGAATAATAATGATCTAACTTAGGTTTTTTAGTACATATATTTAATTGTAGATGTTTAATATTTGAATTATATATGAACATAGGAAATGTCGTACTCGGACGACGAAAGTCTCCCGGGGGAGTGCGACTGGTGCCACGACGACCGAGGTCAGTGCGACAGGCCTCACCTGGACGAAGATCGGCGCTTCAGTATTAAGCTGGAGGAGACGTTCGATGTTGAAACGGTACGCAACGACGACAAGTGTTATTTTTTCGTAATTAAGCACGACTTCAACTATTTCAACGTGTACTTTTCATCTTTTACAATTCGGCTAGCTTATCCCATGCCATGCAAGACGCTACGTCTTGGAGAGGATGGGTTTTGAAGACCATGAAAGTATGGAAACAAAGAAAATTCACCTAAGGACCCATCATGATATAGATTTTGAAGTAAAGCTGTATAATTCTGAGAGCGTAACCCATTTTGGTTGCAAAAATTGGGAAGCATTTTGCAAGATGTATGGTTTTGATGAGGGTATGCTTGTCACCATGGATCTTGGTGATCCTGACATCGAGCAAGACAATATGGACATTTGGGTCCTTGTTGATACGCCTCCAATTCTACCGCTATGTGAGTTTCTCAAACATAGTTATTAGCTAATTTATATTGTTCATTTCAAAATAGTTGACAGCTTATTTTCATTGACAGCTTATTTTGATTGTTCAAACAATGTGCGGAACATGGTAGACAGAACCTACTACACCGATGGCTCTGAGTTAACTTATAAGGAGAAAACTCATCTGGTCGGATTTTGTACTGATATTGAGAATTACAATATCTACAATCAAACTCCTCATCATTATGGTCCTCCATACGTGCCACTAGTGCACGTGTTGAACTACGGTAACTACTATGGAGATACCCTGGTAAGATTTCTTACTATTACGACATCCGTGCATATTTTGCATAGTTCTAAAACTAGTGCATTATCATTGCTAACTATGAAGTTATTACTATGTTTTTCAACAGATAATCCCAGAGGATTGTGTGCCTCATTTGATGTATCAGAATGGTAGGCTTGATGTTTTGAATATACAACCAGGTCATCCTACGAATCTCAACTGTCCATACCGGATTTCTAAAAGAAGTGGAGACATGCAAATCAAAGAATGGAAAAAATGTATGGACAGTCGCAAGGAGCTTCTTGGAAGCAAAAGGAAGCGAGGCGCAAGAATTGGAGACAGGATGATCTCCATTCTCCATAATGGAGAGTCAGGGTCTATATTGTTTTATGCTATTTTACCTTAAAGAGGGTATTTCGGTCCTACCTAATACTGATGATCATGTGCTAAGAACAATTAAGTAGGGTTGGTTCGATGACTGTGAGGATGATGATCGTATGACTTGTTATTAATAACGAGTAGAAGTTGTATGATGATGATTAGTAGGACTTGTTATTATATATGATGATGCATGATGCGTGCATGAAGAGTTATTATATATCAGCGGGTGAAATGAACATGGATTGGATTGAAGTGAAGGCAACATGCATGTGGTGCGTGTCGAAAGTAGTACAATCCAAACTTGATCAAGTCCGGATTAGTATTACTTTCGACATGCACCACATGTTGCCTTCACTTCAATCTAAGCCATGTTTAGGCATAGCAGTACGTAGCGTTGGTAAACCAAGCACGGAGATATAAGAGAGGACACTTCTCTCTAATAGCTACCTAATAACAACCTAAATTAACCCCCCACACCCCACCCCCCCCCTTTCAAAAAAAACAAAAACCTCAGCTCCTGCCAGGTGCTGACGCGTGGATGCCTATTGGTCCCGGTTGGTGGCACCAACCGGGACCAAAGGCCCTCCTGCCTGGGCTCCCCGCACCGGCCACGTGGACGGCCTTTAGTCCCGGTTCGTGTAAGAACCGGGACTAAAGGGCTAGGGCATTAGTAACGACCCTTTAGTCCCGGTTCCTGAACCGGGACTAAAGGCCCTTATGAACCGGGGTAAAAGCCCCTTTTCCTACTAGTGCAACTATCTGGATTTCTCTACAAACAATCTCAACTTGGAACCAGTATAGTCTGAAAACTTTCCTGGTAGGATTGAGGAAACAGAGGTACCTTGATCACATGGATTTTGCTCTGCCGCGTTTGCTGGAAATCCCTAATTACCGGCTAGAAAATTCTCACCCACTCCAAGCCGCACAAACTGTTCTTCTCACCCTCAGTCCTTCTTCAGATGCACACATTCGTCATTTGGTTAAATGATAGAAAAAAATTGCATGAACAATCAATGTATATACCTGAATTAAGCAGTAGCTACAATGGTCACACACTTCATCTTCTTTTCTATTCGAGTGGACACCAGATCAAGCTAGTTGATGGTGCTCTGAAAGTCAATGTAGGAGTACATCTGATACACCACGTTGATAATTTTTTGCTGTTTCATGGGCCACACTATTGCTATCTCATGCGAATCTCCCGCAGATTTCCTCTGAACCGACCTAAATCTGATACACCACACAGCCTAACAAAGCAAGAAAATGCACCAAACTGAAATCATGTTTTGCATAAGCAGGTTATAAGATAATTTTGAAGGGTTCTGTGTAATAAACAATTTAAAGAAGCACATGCATGTCGGAGGACCATATACTGACGAATAAAATACATAACACTGTACTCTGAAATTCAATGTCGTTGTACTCACTTATTTCCTCTTACAGCAAATACATAGTGACGAATTAATGCAGACGATCTTTACTTTAATCCATATGTTGTGTTATTAACTACATGAACATGAGAAACTGAGACTCAAATATTTCGTTTGTACCATTGCAAACCTAGTTACGTCTCTTCTCTCCAATAATCAAAAGAGAATACATGCATCCAAAGAAAGCACATTGATACCTCCAGTTAAAACCATCTAAACCATTTGGGCAAAAATATGCATAGTCATTGATCAGCTATACATGCCTGATGCAACCGCATGGCTTTGTTTCTTGTGTTCTCCTCCAGCCGACCATCGTCACCACTCCCCACCATTGCATGTGCCAAGTTCGTCCTCGTCACACAAGCTTGCAGTATGTTCGCTGACACAGGAATAGTGATCTCCATGCCCGCCCTTACCCACCCGTCGGGCCCCTACTAAACCCGTCTCCGCGTGCGCCCTCGCCATCAAGTGCCTTTCAGCGACACAGAGAGACCACGCCATCGCACGTGCTTGCTTAATGATAGAAAATTATGAAGGAGATGAGGGCCCACGAGCCTCGGTAGCGTATTATGCCTCCGGTGGAAAATTTTGCGTGCCCAAGGTAACTGCTACGGGCACGCTCGACATCCAGTTAGATTCATCCGAGTCATTAGATCTAATTAAGTGAGATAATATGACGGTAGTAATTTGACTGGGTACCCCTGACGGTGGTCTTAGAAAAGAAATATGTTTGCTTTTTAAAAAGTAGTATAGATAAAAAAAAGAAACCGGACAGAGAAACCATCCGGACCAGGGCCTTTATCATTTTTGTTTTAGTAACAGGGCCTTTATCACTTGCCATGTCGCAGATGGGCTGGGCCTGCTGCCTGCTGGCCAGGCTACCTATACCTGGCGCGAACCCATTTACCCGGTAGATATACCGAGAGAACTTCCCGATCCATCAAAGCATGTCCTTCTTCTCCTCCTCGGCGGCGGAAGGCGAACAGCGAGGGACCCTAAGCCTAACAACCAGTAGATCCGATCTGCAAGGCAGGTTCCGACCCCTAACCCTAATCAGTAGTTCCGACCCGCAAGTTAGGTTCCAACCCGGCCTGATTTCTTGAGTCTTCGGTGATCGATTCCTGCTTGTTTGCATGCTTGCGACGATGGCGGCTTCCCTCCGCACGGCGGCGACGAGGATCCTGCGTCCGGCGGGGCAGGGGCTTCGCCGGCTCGTCCACACCCAGCAGGTATCTTGACCTCCTTTCCATCTCCGGCTCGCCGTTTTCCTAGACCTGTGGCCTCACGTCTGATTCTGGCTCCGATCGGTGGAGGCCCTCCTTTCTACTCGGCGTAGCATTCTAGTATATTACATCATCATAGGGATGAATCGCTATCCTTAAAACATGCATCTTTTTCATTTCCATCTAGATTTAGATTGCTGTTTTGCTGTGCTGCTTGACGTGCTGGTAAATTTGGCATCGTTATTTCATTTCCATTAAAAGAGACTGCCTAGCAGAATTTATATGAAATGAACACAGTAAACCCGAATTACCTTTTGCTTAAGATTAGATTAATATACGCTGCACTCAGACATCTCTTGTCTAAGATTACTTGGTCATCAATTCTCAATGCTGCTTCGTTGTTTTCAGCAATCTAGATCCACCCCTTCCTTGGAGGACTGTGCAGCGCAAATCCAGCAGAAGAAGGAGGAGCTGTATGATCTCATCGCCCGTGCTCAGTCCAAGAAGGTTGGTCTATTTTCCACGGCTTCCCAGGAAGACAGACATATGCTCAGGATTCTCTGCACACAAATCAAGCCAAGACCAAATGACCCTCAATGGTACAATATCTATCAACCATATTTCCTCTGTTTTCCCTCTGCTACAGGACTTGACCCTCGATGGTACAATATTGACCATATGTTTCCATATGTAGACAGCTATTTGCTCCGATTTTCCTCTGCTACAGGAGTTGACCCTTGATGGTACAATATCGACCATATGTACATAGATATTTGCCCTGTTTTTCCTCTGCTACATGAGTTACCCTTAATGGTACAATATCTAGCATATGTAGACATAGATATTTGCTCTGTTTTTCCTCTGCTACACGAGTTACCCTTGATGGTACAGTATCTAGCATATGTAGACATAGATATTTGCTCTGTTTTTTCCTCTGCTACATGATATATGTAGCATAGTTCTTACTGTCTCATCCCACCTACGTACCTGCAGGCGCTGGATAACTACAGCCAAGAAGGTGACCATGTTGGGTTCGGCTTCAATTGTTCTTGGTATTGGTGTGTTCACTCTTCCTGACTTAGCTACTCGTCCTGAATACAAGCCAATGAAGTGAAAGATGAAAGGTATCTTGTTTGATGGAGAAGCAAGATGATGTATATCAGTTCTATTCCTGCACTATTATCTGTGACTCTTAAAATACATGACTATGATCTGTCACCTATGACTTGAGTATTATTATATCTGGATGATTTGTGATCGCATTGTAAGATAATTTGTGATGTTGCTGACATGGTATCTTGTCCTTTCTGCTTGAGTAATTTGTATGAAAATGAGCATCATGCATTGTTGTTGGCGAGAGCAGTGGCAGAGACCCCATTGGGTGCTTCTTAATACTATGTCAACTAGATTTCTTTCTTTAGTTGTAAGCCTGTCGCTCAAATTGTTAGTGCTAGATACATCTGTTTGAACGACAAGCTTTTTAGGATGGAGTATTAGACTTGTGCTCAATCTCTCTTATAAAAGTTTACAGAGGGAGTACTTGGTACCTCATACCAAACAGTGCTCTAAGAACAAAGGAGAGCCACTCGCACAGACAAATTATGCTTGGATTGTATGAAAATGAGTCAATATCTATTTGGCGTGGTGATCCTTAACAATGGTTGAGGTGGACTTGGGGAACTTGTAGAGAGACCTTCTCGGGTCCCAGGAGGAAGAGTCTGTGTCAAGGTGGTGCCTGATAACACCAACTAAAATACTGGCAATATTTTGCCTGGCGCCACACTTTCCTCCCTGATGGGAGAAAATTTTATATGTAAGAGAAGAAGTAGATTAAATCCCCTTTTGAGATTGTTTTCTCCATGTGTTGGTGTTGTAAACCCGGGTCATCCTTGTTGGTGTTAAACAAAGCTGTTTGTTTCCTCTTCTATCGATGTATTGAGATCACAAGGCTTTCTCGTTTTCTCAGAAAAGATAGAAGAGAAAACACCTTGTCTGCTGTCAGAGCACAGCTGACACTGCATCAGCAAACTCAAACAAACTTGACCTCAAGTTTTCCCAGCAGACACGGATTATGATCAAGGTCCGTTTGTTATTTGTTCCTGACAGCTTGTTCAGTTTTTGGCGAAAACTCACATGGTCCTGTATTTTAAAGATAAGAGGCATTGCCCACCAGCAAATGGCTGCGCACATGGCCAAAGAACAAAGTGAGCAAGAGGATCAGTTTGAACATGATCAATCAATCGTCTCATTTCTGCAACTACAAAACAAACATCTGGCTCCTCGATTGAACTATTCAATGAAACCTAACGCAATAATTCAGTAAACCAAAGTGCACCGACTGAATGGAGCTAGTCGTTTTACCCACATTCCAAGCAACAGTCATCAGCAGCCTGGTACCAAGTATGCAGGATTTGAAAAGGTGGTCATGAATTCGCTTAAACTAAACCAACAACTGTGCATGCATGCATCATTCATCTCAGATACCAAATACTAAATGGAAGGGAAATTAACCAGAGACATCATAACTAACCAGTAGTCCAGTACCAGTTCTAACATCCTCATAAGTCTCAAGACACTTGACAGATTCTGGCCAACGAGGCAGAGAGCCCCACACATAGTACAAACAAGCAAAACATCGGCTTGTTTAGTGCTGAACTGAAAGCAACAAATTATCTCTTGACTCCGAGACGGTAGTAGTGAAGCACTTTGTTGCGTTCATGAAAATGCTTCGGATACGCGGAACACAACCAAGCTCCCTGCCATTGTGGCCATCAACAACCTACTATACCAATTAACAAGAGAAAAAAGATCACAAATGTCAGGCTCTATCGCACAAAGGATGCAACACCGGAGGAACCTACATTGTGTAAAAGAAGCGAAAAACAATGCCCTTCCCGTTTAACCCGCGACTCACGCAGAGGAACATGGAAGAGCGAAAGCCGAAGAAGACCGCTAATGCTTCTTGCTGCAACCTGCACACATACAGGAGTTCAGAGTTGTGCTTAGTTAGCATCAGCAGGGGGAAAATTCAGACGTGCTGTAGTGAGATGAACTCTCCGAGTTTGTGAGGGAGGGACAGACCTAGTGATGCAGCGTTCAGGAACGCCTCGTCTTCAGGGAACAGCTGCAGATTCTTCGACTTCAGCAGGTACTTCACAGCATCGTCCTGGAAGTCCACTAGGCTGCCGACCTTCACGAGTTCAGCAAGTGAAGGGATGCGGTCTGGCGTCTCAAACAGCAGCCCTCGGGCTATCTCGTCAGCAAAGTTCGTCGCAAACTCAATCTTCTCTTTGTAACCAGCTGCAGCACCAGCACCAGCACCATCGCCTCGCTGCACGTACAGCTTCGAGTTCTCCCTCTCCCACCTGATCATCCGGCTGGCCTCCACGTCCACAGCCTCTCCGGAAGACAGCTTCACGCGGTACCCCACCGTGATCGGCTCCTTGGTCTCCAGGACGCTCACATTCAGCAGGCAAGAGACCATAGTGTGCCGTTCTTTGGAAGCAATGTCAAGAGCTGGATCAGCAAGGAAAGCAAGGACTATCTGGAGCAGACCAACACTGATCACCTCACGCTGGCCAGCAACCGTTTTGCAACTGCCATCCTAGCCCAAGACGACAAAAGAATCGCTCTTCTCGGCGGCTTTGGATACTGCCTGAACACCGATGCCGCCATACACGTTGTTGAGCCTTGCTCGAGAGACGGAAGGAGGGTACCAGATAAAAATGGATTGTCGAGGAAGCTTGTCGAACAGACCCTTAAGCAGCAGATCATCAGGAATAAACACATCCTCCTTCCGCGATAAAATGATCTTCCCATCAGTACAAGCCGGGACCTTGACACAACCAGAGATAAGCTTCTCCATGCTCTTGCTCCAGTTCCTTGCAATGAACTGCCAGAAAGCAGAGCAATTGGTTACAGATATCTCACCGCCGGAGCTCTCCCATGCGCTCCAGAGTTTGCAATGGTCTTCGGCACCAGGGTCATGCCCCACGCCGAAAACTGATGAGAAGAAGTCCAGCAGCTTCCTATCATCATAGTATCTGTCTAGGACATGCAGTTGCTGGCTGGAGAGGTTGTTCTGATCATGAAGAACACAGCTCAGCGGGCTCACCCATTCTCCACCTCCTTTTTCATTTGGTATCCAGATCCAGTCACTACCCTCTTTGTTCTTCTCAGGCCCCCAGCTGCACTCCTTGAGGTACAAGTAGATCCTGGAAATGGTAGCAGTTTCTTTGTGGCTCCTCAGATGCTGAGCAACAAGGCCATGCCCACATCGAACATCGACAGTTACTCCAATTGCCGCAAGTGCACCCTTGAATGAGGCGATGTCTGAACCATAGAAAGATTCATCGATGAAAGGGCCATCTGTTACGCACATGGAAGACTGCTTTGGATCAAAGAGTATGCATCCATCAAGAGATTGGTATCCAAATGTTGTCTTCAACCACTTGCAGCTAGTGATTTCCTCCATAAATTCCTTGGGAAATGTTGCTGCACAGGCCAGCCAGCTCTTGACACACCCAAGCAATGACAACATGGTAGCGGCAGATATGGATGCAGGGTCTGCAGGAATGTTGAGACCATTGATGACAAACCTAGCTGCAGGAATGTCTACAGGGTTATCACAAATGTTGAGACAAGTGACAGTAGGCCTAGCACCATGAGCTTTCACTTCTGTTGTGACACCTAAATCTTTCAGCTCAGCTTTGTAACCATGCATCTCTTTGCCTAAACCACCATTAGAGTCACCATCATTGATGATGGGTAAGCTTGCTATTGGCGACAGAGACTGCCAATCTTCATCAAATAAGATTGCCTCCAACGGTAACCTGAATCCCAGTGATGTGCACAACCATTTCTCACTCCGCATGCAGTTGAAAAGATCAACAGGAATTGGGTCGTGTGTTCTCAGCTTCCGATAACAAGCTAGAAGAGCCAGGACACTTGCCTTTGTAAGCGATGACTTCAGGACCATCTGCTTGAAAATATTTGCTATAGCCTTCGATGCCTGGTCAAATCCTGCAATCAACCCTGTCTTCTTCAACTCTTCTTTGTACGGGCTGATCTTACTGCCATAAAATCCAGAATCAACTACAGGAACTCCGTTGAACACCTTTACCAGGCACTCCCATTCTGGATCTAGAAGAAAAGATTCACTAGGAGCACGGAATCCCACATTGGTTTTCAACCATTTCAAATCTCTGAGCTTCCTCAAGAAATCATCACATGGGCTAGCATACTGGATACACTTGAAGATTAGTGCTGTAGCATCAGAAGTGATAGATGAAGAACTGAACTTGAAATTATCAATTATAAGCTTGTAAGTCTTTTCACTGTTTTCAAACCCAACTTGAACACCAAGAAACTTCAGCTCTTGTTTGTAGTCAAGGATGGACTCGCCATAGAATCCAACATCAAGGAATGGCTGGGTACTGATACAAGATGCAACTGCCCAGTCTGAATCATATATGATACAGCAAGAAGGAGACATGTAGCCCAGAATACTCTTCATCCATCGTCCATCTTTCACGCTGTTGACTAGTTCACTTGGTGACAGAACCTTCTATTGAAGAAACCGAATCAGCCGAAGCAGCTCATATACATGCTGTCTGGTCAGCATATTGCTTGCAGCCATCGACATGAGCCGTCTGCTGATGTAAGCTGATGCCTCCCCAAATTCAAATCTTACCCCGATCACCTTGAGTTCCTCCCTATATGCATTCATTTTGTATTGATAGAACTGTTGATCGATCATTGCTATATCAACACAGGAAGATCCATTTTGCAAGAGATTACCCCACTCAGAACTGGACATAAATGATTCAGCCGGGGGCTTGTATCCGACTGATGTCTTCAGCCAACTTCCTTCTTTCACACAAGCCAAGAAACTAGCTGGTAGTTGTACACCTTTTGACTTTAAATTTCTTATCCATTGCAGTAGCAAGATTGCATTGTCCACAGTCAGAGGTGATGAGGCTGTCGGGAAAGTTGCATTTGGAGGGTGTATGAATGGCACATCCGAGGCCTGCATCTTTGTCTTGAGAAAATCCAAGATCTGATCTGCAGGTGTGTAGTTCTCGGCGAAATGACCTGCTGACTTGTAATCTGCTGACAGTTCAATGTATTTCTCATTCCTCCATGGGTTTGTGCCCATCAGTCCAACCCATTTGCTACCATTTGCAGGAACTAGAATGCTTTGCCTTTCCATGACAGCATTGCCATAGTTGTCAATTACCGGCATGGTACGACACAGGTCTACTAATTGATAGCTCTCCATGTAATTCTTATTGGATGAATGATACAGAAAGTGAGAAAAGGCGATGGCGGGCCTTCGATCATTGTTCAAGGACTTGACCACAATATTTCCATAACTGTATACAGACACAATCTCCACTTTTGCATGGTTCTGAAGCCAAGCTGCCACTTTTGTCTTGTGCGAAAAACCTTGTAGAGCAGCCTGTGTATTGGGAGGCACAAAGAGCCGGTTAGAAGATGGAAACTCCTGGTTCCAGCTGATAAGCCATGACATCCACTTCCCATCAGATGCAATACACAGTCTATCACTCCACTGACTAGCTCTAGATATGCTCCAGAGAGAGACACCTCTGTTCCTGTCAACATACTTCAGCAGAGGCATTGCGATCAAGTTTGTACTGGAGAAGTTTTGCCAATTGTCTGCGACAAAGGATAAGAGTTCCAGATAAAGCTGTTCATCTACATTGCTGACAAGATTAGACCCCTCCATGCATTTTGCATACCATTCATGGCTCACGCTTTTGACATCCAGAAATGTAAGAACACTGTTGTATGCACTCTTGTCGAAATGAGAGCTGAGAATGTAGGTTCCATGAGTTGACAGGTTCTTAAGGTCCACTCCAGATTCTCTCGCCTTGACAAGGATATCCCAAAATGCTGGTTTGAGCCGCACAACCTCGCAAGGCTTGCAAAACATCTTCTGCGGAGTGTGAGACTCACATGGGACTATATCCTCGACGAGAACCTTCTCTTTGATGCCAGACCTAACAGGCTCAAGTAAAGGAATCAGCGAAGGACTGACTGGCAGGTAATGGAACATCGACGGAATAGTCATTGCTGGTGCATCTGTTCTGGACTTGACAAGTGCTACAAAGGCATTCATGAATGCACTTGGGATACACTCCAGAATTCCCTTGTTCCATGGACTATCGAACAGTATCGCCTCTCTTGAAGATGCAAGGAGGAAGTCAGCCTGAATGATGAAGGGGAAGTTGGTCACCATCTCCGTGGGAAGGAAAGCATACACGCCAGGGGATAGCTGCTTCCCACGGGATAGTCGCTCCTTAAGAGGGAAGGCTAGGGTGATGACCCACTCATCGATTTCAGTACGCTTGTCCACCCTGTTCTCTGCCTTGACAGGGAACCTCTGCCTCCACATATGGTACCCGCACTCTGCTTCACTCTCGTTCTCTTGAGCAGATAAAAAGACCGTGTAAGACTCCGCGTGCGTGTTCTTCCTCACTTCAATGTTCTTCTCACTCGATATTGCAATCTCACTAACAGTGCTGCCTCTAGCGTTGCCGTTATCTTCACAGACAGAAAGTCGCCTGATCTTTGACAGAAACAGTAGCATTTCTGGATGCAAGCTCGAAAGCTGCTGCTTCACCGCAGTGACCTTCTCATCCTTCAAAGGCAGGACGATACAGGTTGTTGGAAGGACTCTGGTTGACCCATATATCTGTTTGATATCTGAAAGGCTAGGCCTGGATTCAACCCACTCTGGGACAATGTATCCAATATTGCATTCTGGACACGGCTTCTCATTAAACTTGATTTGATACCCATTACTGAATATATGGGGCTGGCTTGATATCAGGAACACACTTTTGAATCCAATACCTATATAAAAAGAGACATTGATATTACAAATTTTGAGTTTCAATATAAGGGGAACATATACGTTAAGCATGTACATAACCACAGACTAGCTCTTCAAATGAAATGGCTAAAATGGTTATATCCATATGGGCCTATGTATCTTTTGCACATCTTATCTTTTCTACGAATGGAAACAATTGCCCAGCATGCCTTAAAAACAAAAGTGAAGCGATGCATGCTTAATATTATTTATACCAAGTCTGTATTTGATGGATCTGCTTCAGTAAGCTATTGATGAAGAGTAATGTTTCTCAATCAGAAACATACTACAGGAGGGGAAAATTGTTAATAAAGTTGATGTGCCATGTGCATGAATTTGCCATGCAAAGGCCGATTTCTAGGAGCCTGCCAAAAACTAAAGTTTGCCTAGCAAGGCTATGAAAGAAATAGATCCACACACTTTCGAGACAATAGTGAAATGCACAAGTGACAACTTAACATCAAGAAGATTTGATGTGGTAATAGATATGATAAATAATGAGTCTTACTTCTAGATACAATGGGCCTTAAAAGGCCAGTGGTAATATTTTGTGGTCGGTACTATTTTCTTACACTAATATTTCAAAACATGCACACATCTCTGTTTCTGAGTGTCAGGAAATGAACGCATGATATCTTGCACCACAAATCATCTCAAGCAATACTGTGCATGCTGCACCCAATTTGTTTTGCAAAATACATATACATTATGAGAATATTTGCTCCACCACCATTCTAACTAAGCACTAGATTAAGTGCTAAATAGAATTCTGCCCATCTTATATGTCATTTGATATATAGCAGCTATCATAACGTTTGACAGGGAAAGTTCCAACCGGTGACGCGCTAACAAAATTGAAGTTCTAACATTAAAAGGTAAAATGCTTCAAATTGGCCAAGTGAACACAAAAGGATCCATGAGCTGCAAAGATTCACCTTTCTCTCCAATGTAACCCTTGTCCCTGTTTCCTTTTTTCGTTGATTTGCCCACGCCACAAATAGACTGAATATTCGATGGAGAAAAGCCCTTCTCGTTGTTGAAAATGAGTAAAGTTGACGATGCACCAGATCCAGTGATGTCAGTTGATGTTACTAGAAACTCCAATGACGGTGCTACTCCATCAGGGTACTCATTGTCTTCAGCGTTCTAGTTATTCAGGAATAAAATGTTAACATGAATGTGATATTGAGCAAATACAGCTGAATAAAGTGCATTAATCTGAAATGCAATATATATATACCGAAACGTTAATGAGATTTGAGAAAAACAAGCCCATGTAGCAACACACAAGTTTGTCAGAGTCACAATTATTTCAACAGTCTTGACGGCAAAATTGTATCAAGTTTTCAAATCAAACAAGTTGCAAAATAGCGTGGAGGCAACAGGCAAACTGAAAATGTTCTCAAGGCTAAAGCTACAATGGTTACATCAGATCTGCAATAGTTTCTTAATGTGGAAAAGAAATAAAGGAGATCTCTGTTTTCCGTAAAACAGAAAATGGTTACACTGGATCTGAATTTGGTCTTTTATTTTTTTCTTTTCTTTACCGTAGTAGTGTTCCTAAAACAGTTACTTCATAAATACAAATACGAGATCATTTAGGTCTCCATTTTTTGGAGAACATGGCCACCAGACACCATAAAGCCAAATACGAGTCCCCCCGCCAAAAGAAGAAGAAGAAGCAAAATACGAGTTGAATAAATGTACTGTGGTGTGAAAATTGAAAATGCAAAGTAAACACAAAAAATGCAAGCTTATAGGAGTTAATGTGACTTTTGTGCTGCCACAGTGCCTAGTCCCAAGGAAAACATCTTTATTAGTTGATCCTATACTGTGCAACTGAAGGGTAGGCCCTACTCGACATCAAATGAGCTCACAGGAAATTGCGGCGAGCAGAGAAACCAACAGTCACTTTCACTAAACAGTGCTTAGAAAAGTGAAGGAAATTACTCTGCATTAATAAGATATATAAGAAAAATACTAAAAATAAAATACTGCTGCCTTTTCCAACTGCAAAAAAAAAGAATTTGTTGCTTCGTATTGGAGAAAGAGGGAAGGTACAGAGATACGGAAAATTGATAAAATACAGGGAAAATAGCGGAAAATAGCAGGATTATTTTTTATTATTTTTGCGGGAAAAAGTGACCGGGTTTCTGCACAAATAATAAAACATGAAGTTGTAAATGAAAAAATAGCCGGAAAATTCAGTGGGGGAGGGGGGGGGGGTATGTATAATAACGAAATTAATCAGAACTGTAGGTTTTTGTAGGCGACGAGCACAAGATGAACCAAATGCACAAAAAAATAATCTGTGAAAGCATTTTTAGGAATTAAAAAATCCGTACGCTTTCTTGAAAATGCATGGAAATAAAATCCACACTAATCTGAGCACGCATAATAGAATCCAGACTCTGAAGACTTTTTTTCTTTGTACCAGTAGTATAGTAGCATTGTAGAGTAGTACAAAAACAGAGTGCCGAAGGAAGAAGAAAGCAAGAAAGCAGGGTCACCTGGACGAGCTCCATGAGGAAGTGGACGTCCTTGGAGTAGAGCTCCTGGCTCAGGTAGTTCACCGCCTGGTGCATGTCCTCCGCCAGCGGGTTCTGCTCGCCGCGCCCGATGTAGTACCGCTACCGCCGGAGCCTCTCCACGTGCGCCCGTGCAGCCGCCATCGTCGCCGGCCGGAGACGACGACGACCAGCGCTTGCGCCGTTACCGGAGCTCGTCGATCGGGCTCCAAAGGGGAGGAAGATGGTTGGGTGGTTTCGGAGGTGGGAAGTGGGAAGTGGAGGAGTGGGCGGCGGTTCCTGGGCTTCCTCGCCGGCTTTAAACGAGTTCGGTGTGCGTCTATTGGGTACCCCTTGCGGTCGCAGAGGACGCTTTATTTTCCCAATGGATCTTTTCTTGATGCTCTTTTCCTTTCTCTTTCTTTCTTTTTTGGCATTTGAAAGGAGTGTTAGGGGCTGTTCGGTAATCCTCCCGCTCCGTAAAATCTCAGGATCTGCGGAGCGCCTCCTTCCCCATTCTGCGATTTTGAACTGCCGCTCCTCCAGCTCCCTGAGCGGAGTTGTGAAGGGGAGGGAATCCGAACATGCCTTTAGATGATGTTTTTCCGGTTGAAGTGGTTTAATTTCTAAGGCCATTTGCAGGAATTTGACAAGACTCATGTAGAATTATAATTTTTAAAGGGGGGGGGGGGTGTGTTTAAAAGGAATGGTGCCACCCAAATCACTACATATCGGTTTGTTATGCCTTGCATATATAAGGATTTCAATATTTAGTAGAATTCTTTTTACATAATCATTCGTACAGGATTGAGTGTGTGTTTTCTTGCGTGCCATCCAAATTACAATTCCTTCGGTTTTCTTGTGCCATGGGATCTTCTGTTTGCTATTGCACTCTTGTTGATTCTGTATGATTGTATATATTTTTTTTACTATTTTTGTGTTTCTCAATTATGTGGTCCATAGGGGCCGCTGTCTTGTTTGACTGTAAAACTACCTTGTATTCAGATTTTCTAACACAAATATTCATTTTAGCCGATTGCTGGGTTTTCAGTGACAGTGAGAGAATGCTCGTGTGAATGATTCTGACGGTACGAGACTTTCGATAGAAGAAATGGCTTGGAAAGGAGCACGACTGACTTGGAAAAGAACACAGTACTAGGACGATGGCTTTGGAATCTGCAGTACGACGACCGAACCTATGCAGACGGAAAGAAGTCTTCCACTAGTGCTGTCGCTACCGTAAAAGGGGCTTGGCGCGTGCATTGCCTCTCATGCTAAGCAAAGGGTTCCACAGCGTGCAGCAACAATTTTTTTTCCTCACATCACATTCACATATACTCCACTACAGTACTCATGAAACAACAAAGATTTGTCACACGGTTCTTTATAACTTTTGTCACACGATTTCCAATTTGTCACATGGAGTAGCACATATGCCCATACGTTGCAATGGGAGAGATTTTTTTTTGTGAGAAGCAACAGGAAAGATAATTGATGTGTCCACTAAAATCAGTCTCCGCAACGGTGAGCAATAGAGCAAGGAGTTGCAGTCTTCTTGCCTTCTTTTTTCCCTCCATGTCCGTCTCCATCTCGGGGTTGTGCCTGCCTCCTCATTTGGTGGCTGCTTGGCGACTTTTAGGACACGGTTGCTTCGATCACTCTCTTCTATGACGGCGTAACCGGATGTTTTACTAATCGCATCGTAGAAATCCCGTTTCATTAGCATAATCAGGCATGGATGCCCTTCTTTATCAGGGTTTAAGAAAATACTATAGCGTCATATTTGAAACATTTTTTATTCTTCTTAACTTTAAGAAAATATGAACTGCCGAATATTCTTGGAACTTGAATTTTTTTAACATCCCGAACAGTTTTAAAAAAATGCAAACAATATTTCCTGAAAATTGTGTGTATTTTTTTTGGGAAAAACACGAACAATAGAAACGAGATTTATTTTTTGGAATTAACATTTTTTTGGAAACATGAACCTTTTATAAAAACACAAACATTTTTTTTGAAGTTGTGACTTTTTTTAAAAAAAAGGAACACATTTTGAATATTTAGAACAATTGTAGAATATGTTTTCTTATACGCAAAAATTATTTCGGATTTGTGAACATATCACTAAAACAAGAATATTTTTAGAATATGGAACATATTATAAAATGTTATTTTTAGAAAACTCTCGAGATTTTTACACACAAACATTTTTTAAAATTTTGAGAAAATTTTGGAACAAGATTTTTTTGAAGTTTCGAACATTTTTCAAAACAGGAACAAAATTTTGGAATTCTGGACAAATTTTGAGTACTTGAAGAAAAATTGAAATTCTGTAAATTTTAGTTTAAGGAGAAAATAAAAAAGAAAAAAGAAAAAAAGACATGAAAGAGAAAAGAACAGAAAAAATAGAAACAGAACACTAAAAAATGAAAACGGGCCGGCCAAGTCTCTGGTGCCCTGTGCGAAGGTTCGACTATTTGTCGTCGGTGCGGCAAATGAGATTTTCCGAACTGCATGGGCAGGATAATAAGTGGGCTGGCTTGGTTGGGCCAGAGCCCCCGCAACCTAAGTACGGAATTCTGGACAAATGTTTTTTTTTCTTTTCTAGCGGATACACGCACAAAAAATTAGTACCACCTCGAAATAGAACAAAAAATCTTTTCGGCGGTGAATGGATAAAAGAATAGGAGAAACACACCTTGCTTTATTAGTAGGTATAGATAGAGATATAGATATAGATTATACCGAGTTCACACATAACATTAAGGGAAGTGCTCAGCCGGCACTGCGCGAGCCGCACGATCAAGCTACCTCGGAGCATCAAATCTTTCTGTGTCCCCTTGACCATGAGTACTGACATGACCTTCAAAATCTTCGCTCCCTCGCGTACCTAGCCACAGCGCTCGCCGCACAGCTGTGAGCCTGTCGCCCACCCTCGCAAATAACGCCGCTGTCGCACCGTCTCGCCGGTGCTCACCGTCCTATCCCCCTGCACACGCCCTCGAACAGCCATAACATCATCGTCGGCTAGTTCTAGCACGTGCCCACAGGGCTGCAACTTTCTCCATTGCCTTAGCAAAGCCTCCCATTGGTCCCAGCACGACCGTCCCCGAGGTTGCAGCACCTCCGGTCGCGCGTCGTAGAATGACACGCAAACCGACAACAATGAAGTTGCATCTTCGTCAAGGTCGCTACTTCATCATCATTATCGTGTCAGCAAAAAAAGGACCACCATCGATGTTGTAGCAAAATAGTTTGCCGGTTATAGTATTTTGTTGCCGGTTACAGCCCATCACGACACTACCATCGCCCACAAAGCAAAAATGGGTTGCCTGTTGCAGCCCAAAGCGACAACACCGTCCCCGCCATAGCTAAACGGGTTGTCGTTCCAACATTTTGAGCCAACGGTTACAACTTTTGTGTAGTAGTAGTAACTTTTGCACCCACCATTGCAACACCGATGAGCGACTTCCAACATTTCCATCAAAAGATTGCATCTTTCAGCCACATTGGTTCTAGCTTTTCGCCCGTCAACATCTACACCTTTCAGCGACATTGGTTCCAACATCTCCCCTATTGGTTCCAGAAAACCTCATGGTTAGATGTAGCATCTACAGTTGCCTTTCCCAGCATCCGTACTGACAACTCCCATTTCCGCGCCCAGACCAATATGAAGTCGATGATGCGGTGGTGCAGCTCGCAGCATCTAGGAATATGCTCGTAGCAGTGCCTTTAACCGTAGCCACGCAGGGTTTGCAATGTCCAGCTTCGAGCAACCCCACGGCCTGGATTTGCAGCACATCAAAGGGCATCGCGTCGTTGTCTGCGGTCGCCCCTTGCTACAAAAATGATGCGTGAGGTGGAGTCATGGAGGTAGGCGATGAAACAAGGGGAGAAGGAAGATGATGTTGTGGAGGAAGTGGCACAATAGGAAGGGTTGGATGTGCCCCAATTGGACGTCGTGCGCGCGGCAATCCGAAGCTTTGGCCGGCCGGCCGTCAGGAATCATTTACCTAACTTTAACTACTTTAAACATATCCATGCAAAAAAGACTTAAACTACTAAACATCATCACTATACAAGTACTTGAAGTTCCCAACCAATTCGACTTTGCCTCTCTTAGGATACGTTTGGTAGACTACAATAGCCTGAGCCAAACCCGCTGGATACAATTTTGGCCCGTTTGGTTTCCTGAGTCGCACCGGAATCTTGGCCCGCATGAACCTTAAAGTACCTCTGGGCCCGATGCTACCTCTTGAGCTTGCATTGGTTTTTTCCTTGAAGAGGAAAGGGTGATGCAACAAAGCAGAGTAAGTATTTCCCTCAACTTTTGAGAACCAAGGTATCAATCTAGTAGGAGATAACACACAAGCCACCGAATACCGGCACAAACAAACACCAACTTGCACCCAACACGATAAAGGGGTTGTCAATTCCTTCACGGTTATTTGCAAAGTGAGATATGATATAGATGGATAAACGGTAAAGTAATATTTTTGGTATTTTTAGTTTATGGAACGGAAAGTAAAAGATTGCAAAGAAAGTAAATAGGAAACTAAAATTGTAGATCGGAAACTTATATGATGGAAAGTAGACCCGGGGGCCATAGGTTTCACTAGAGGCTTCTCTCAAGATAGAAAATATTGCGGTAGGTGTACAAATTACTGCCGAGCAATTGATATAAAAAGCGCAAGGTTATGACGATATCTAAGGCAATGATCCTGAATATAGGCATCACGTCCGTGTCAAGTAGACCGACTCCTGCCTGCATCTACTACCATTACTCCACACATCGACCGATGTTCAGCATGCATCTAGAGTATTAAGTTCCTAAAGAACTGATTAACGCTTTAAACAAGATGACATGATGTAGAAGAATTAACTCAAGCAATATGATGAAATCCCCATGTTTTTATCCTCGATGGCAACAATACAATACGTGTCGGTTCCCCTTCTGTCACTAGGATCGAGCAACGCAAGATTGAACCCAAAGCTAAGCACTTCTCCCATTGCAAGAAAAACCAATCTAGTTGGCCAAACCAAATCGATAGTTCGAAGAGACTTGCAAAGATATCAAATCATGCGTAAAATAATTCAGAGGAGATTTAAATAATATTCATAGATAAGCTGATCATAAATCCACAATTCATCGGATCTCGGCAAACACACCGCAAAAGAGTATTACATCGGATAGATCTCCAAGAACATCGAGGAGAACTTTGTATTGAGAAACAAAGAGAGAGAAGAAGCCATCTAGCTACTAGGTATGGACACGTAGGTCTGTGGTAAACTACTCACGCTTCATCGGAGAGGCAATGGTGTTGATGTAGAAGCCCTCCGTGATCGAATCCCCCCCGGCAGGACGCCGGAAAAGGCCCCTAGATGGGATCTCACGGGTACAGAAGGTTGCGGCGGTGGAAAAGTGGTTTCGTGGCTCCCGTGGAAGTTTTTGGGATATTTGAGAATATATAGGCGGAAGAAATAGGTCGATGGAGTCACGAGGGGCCCACAAGGGTGGGGGCGCGCCTTCCGACCTTGTGTCCGCCTCGTGGCTTTCCTGACGTGCACTCCAAGCCCTCTAGATGTCTTCTGGTCCAATAAATATCATCACGCAAGTTTCATTCCGTTTGGACTCCGCTTGGTATTACTTTTCTGCGAAACTCTAAAATAAGGAAAAAACAGGAACTAGCACTGGGCTCTAGGTTAATAGGTTAGTCCCAAAAATCATATAAAATAGCATATTAATGCATATAAAACATCCAAAATAGATAATATAATAGCATGGAACAATAAAAAATTATAGATACGTTGGAGACGTATCAAGCATCCCCAAGCTTAATTCCTGCTCGTCCTCGAGTAGGTAAATGATAAAAACAGATTTTTTGATGTGGAATGCTACCTAACATATTTATCCAAGTAATTCTCTTTATTGTGGCATGAATGTTCGGATTCGTAAGATTCAAAACAAAAGTTTAATATTGACATAAAAACAATAATACTTCAAGCATACTAATAAAATAATTATGTCTTCTCAAAATAACATGGCCAAAGAAAGCTTATCCCTACAAAATCATATAGTCTGGCTATGCTCTAACTTCATCACACAAAATATTCAAATCATGCACAACCCCAATGACAAGCCAAGCAATTGTTTCATACTTTTGATGTTCTCAAACTTTTTTAACTTTCACGCAATACATGAGCCTGAGCCATGGACATAAGCACTATAGGTGGAATAGACGGTGGTTGTGGAGAAGACAAAAAGAAGGAGATAATCTCACATCAACTAGGCGTATCAACGGGATATGGAGATGCCCATTAATAGATATCAATGTGAGTGAGTAGGGATTGCCATGCAACGGATGCACTAGAGCTATACGTTTATGAAAGCTCAAAACGAAAACTAAGTGGGTGTGCATCCAACTCGCTTGCTCACGAAGACCTAGGCCATTTTGAGGAAGCCCATCATTGGAATATACAAGCCAAGTTCTATAATGAAAATTCCCACTAATATATGTAAGTGATATCATAGGAGACTCTCTACCATGAAGATCATGGTGCTACTTTGAAGCACAAGTGTGGTAAAAGGATAGTAGCATTGCCCCTTCTCTCTTTTCTCTCATATTTTTTTATTTGGTCCTTCTCTCATTTTTTGGCCTCTTTTTTTCGTCCGGAGTCTCATCCCGACTTGTGGGGGAATCATAGTCTCCATCATCCTTTCCTCACATGGGACAATGCTCTAATAATGAAGATCATCACACTTTTATTTACTTACAACTCGATACTTAGAACAAAATATGACTCTATATAAATGCCTCCGGCGGTGTACCGGGATGTGCAATGAATCAAGAGTGACATGTATGAAAAAATTATGAACGGTGGCTTTGCCACAAATACGATGTCAACTACATGATCATGCAAAGCAATACGACAATAATGATGCGTGTCATAATAAACGAAACGGTGGAAAGTTGCATGGCAATATATCTCGAAATGGCTATGGAAATGCCATAATAGGTAGGTATGGTGGCTGTTTTGAGGAAGGTATATGGTGGGTTTATGGTACCGGCGAAAGTTGTGCGGTACTAGAGAGGCTAGTAATGGCGGAAAGGTGAGAGTGCGTATAATCCATGGACTCAACATTAGTCATAAAGAACTCACATACTTATTGCAAAAATCTATTAGTTATCGAAACAAAGTACTACGCGCATGCTCCTAGGGGGATAGATTGGTAGGAAAAGACCATCGCTCGTCCCTGACCGCCACTCATAAGGAAGACAATCAATAAATAAATCATGCTTCGACTTCATCACATAACAGTTCACCATACGTGCATGCTACGGGACTCACAAACTTTAACACAAGTATTTCTCAAATTCACAACTACTCACTAGCATGACTTTAATTTTACCATCTTCATATCTCAAAACAATCATAAGGAATCAAACTTCTCATAGTATTCAATGCACTTTATATGAAAGTTTTTATTATATTCCTCTTGGATGCCTATCATATTAGGACTAATTTTATAACCAAAGAAAATTACCATGCTGTTTCTAAAGACTCTCAAAATAATATAAGTGAAGTACGAGAGTTCATCAATTTCTATAAAATAAAACCACCACCGTGCTCTAAAAAATATAAGTGAAGCACTAGAGGAAAATTTGCCTAGCTCAAAAGATATAAGTGAAGCACATAGAGTATTCTAATAAATCATGATTCATGCATGTCTCTCTCAAAAGGTGTGTACAGCAAGAATGATTGTGGCAAACTAAAAAGTAAAGACTCAAATCATACAAGACGTTCCAAGCAAAACACATATCATATGGTGAATAAAAATATAGCCTCAAGTAAAGTTACCGATAGACGAAGATGAAAGAGGGGATGCCTTCCGGGGCATCCCCAAGCTTAGGCTCTTGGTATCATTGAATATTATCTTGGGGTGCCTTGGGCATCCCCAAGCTTAGGCTCTTGCCACTCCTTATTCCAGAGTCCATCAAATCCTTACCCAAAACTTGAAAACTTCACAACACAAAACTCAACAGAAAATCTCATAAGCTTCGTTAGTATAAGAAAATAAATCACCACTTTTGGTACTATTGTGAACTCACTCTTTATTTATATTGGTGTAATATCTACTGTATTCCAACTTTCCATGGTTCATACCCCCCGATACTAGCCATAGATGCATCAAAATAAGCAAACAACACGCGAAAAACAGAATCTGTCAAAAACAGAACCTCCTGTAGTAATCTGAATTGTTCGCATACTTCTATAACTCCAAAAATCCCGAAAAATTAGGACGACCTGGAAAATTTGTATGTCAATCTACTGTAAAAAATTAAGAATTATTCAACGCTCTTGTGATTTTTAAAAATTCTGGGACTGAGCGCATAAGTTTCTGTTTTTTCAGCAAGATCAAATCAACTATTACCGTAAGCTATCCCAAAGGTTTTACTTGGCACAAACATTAATTAAAACACAAACCCATATCTAACCAGAGGCTAGATGAAATATTTATTACAAAACAGAACCTAAAAAGCAAAAAATAAAATAAAATTGGGTTGCCTCCCAACAAGCGCAATTGTTTAACGCCCTTAGCTAGGCATAAAAACACGAATAGATCTACGTGTTATCATCTTTGGCATGTAATCCATAAGTGGCTCTCATAATAGATTCATAAGGCAATTTAATTTTCTTTGTAGGGAAGTGTTCCATGCCTTTTCTTAATGGAAATTGAAATCTAATGTTTCCTTCTTTCATATCAATAATTGCACCAATCGTTCTAAGGAAAGGTCTACCAATAATAATAGGACATGTAGGATTGAAATCTATATCAAGAACAATGAAATCTACGGGCACATAATTCCTATTTGCAACAATAAGAACATCATTAATCCTTCCCATAGGTTTCTTAATAGTGGAATCCGCAAGATGCAAATTTAAGGAACAATCATCAAATTCACGGAAACCTAACACATCACATAAAGTTTTTGGAATCGTGGAAACACTAGCACCCAAATCACACAAAGCATGGCATTCATAATCTTTAATCTTAATCTTAATAGTAGGTTCCCACTCATCATAAAGTTTTCTAGGGATAGAAACTTCCAATTCAAGCTTTTCTTCAAAAGATTGCATCATAGCATCAACGATATGTTTAGTAAAAGCTTTGTTTTGATTATAAGCATGAGGAGAATTCAACATGGATTGCAACAAGGAAATACAATCTATTAAAGAACAATTATCATAATTAAATTCCTTGAAATCCAAAAGAGTGGGTTCATTGCTACTTAAAGTTTTGACCTCTCCAATCCCACTTTTATCAATTTTTGCATCAAGATCTAAAAACTCCGAATCATTGGGACGCCTTCTAACTAAAGTTGACTCATCTCCAGTCCCATCTTTATCAAGATTTACATTGGAAAACAAAGATTCAATAGGAGTCACATCAATCACTTTAAGATCTTCATCATTATTCTCATGGAAACTAGAAGAACACGCTTTTATAAACCAATCTTTTTTAGCACGCATCTTAGCGGTTCTTTCTTTGCACTCATCAATGGAAATTCTCATGGCTTTGAGAGACTCATTGATATCATGCTTAGGTGGAATCAGGTCTAAGTTTCAAAGAATCAACATCAAGAGAAATTCTATCCACGTTCCTAGCCAAATCATCAATCTTAAGCATTTTTCTTCAATCAAGCATTGAAATTCTTTTGCGAACTTATAAATTCTTTAACACTATTCTCAAATTCAGAGGGCATCTTATTATAATTTCCATAAGAATTGTTGTAGGAATTACCATAATTATTAGAGGAATTACTACGGAAACGACCTAGGATTAAAATTACCTCTATACGCGTTATTACCAAAATTGTTCCTACCAACAAAATTCACATCCATAGATTCATTATTGTTTTCAATCAAAGTAGACAAAGGCATATCATTAGGATCAATAGGAGCACTCTTAATAGCAAATAATTTCATAAGCTCATCCATCTTTCCACTCAAAACATTAATCTTTTCAAACGCATGCACTTTTTTACTAGTGGAAAATCTTTCAGTATGCCATTGAGAATAATTAACCATAATACTATCTACGAGTTTGATAGCTTCTCCTAACATAATTTCCATAAAAGTACCTCCCGAGGCCGAATCTAAAAGATTTCTAGAAGCAAAATTCAGTCCGACATAATTTTTTTGTATAATATCCACAAATTCAAGCCATGAGTGGGGCAATTTCTAATCATTAATTTCATCCTCTCCAAAGATTGTGTAACATGTTCATGATCAAGTTGCTTAAAATTCATAATATTGTTCTTAAGGGAGATGATCTTAGCGGGAGGAAAATACTTGGAAATAAAAGCATCTTTACACTTATTACATGAATCAATACTATTTTTAGACAAAGATAAAAACCAAGTTTTAGCACGATCTCGAAGCGAGAACGAAATAGCTTCAACTTAACAAATCATTATCCACATCTTTTTTTCTTTTGCATATCACACAAATCAATGAAATTATTAAGATGGGATGCGTCATCTTCATTGGGAAGGCCGGAAAATTGATCTTTCATAACAAGATTCAACAGAGCGGTATTAATTTCACAAGATTCCGCATTAGTAGCGGGAGCAATCGGAGTACTAATAAAATCATTATTGTTGGTATTGGAAAAGTCACACAATTTGGTATTCTCTTGAGCCATCGTGACAAACCAAGCAATCCAACACACGAGCACACAGAAAGCAAGCGAAGAAGACGGACGGAAGAGGGCGAAGAAAAGGCGAAGCTTTTCGAAAATCGTTTTAGAAGTGGGGGAGAGGAAAACGAGAGGCGAATGACGAATAATGTAATACGAGGGATGAGATTTTATGATGGGTACTTGGTATGTCTCGGCTTGGCGTAGATCTCCCCGACAACGGCGCCAGAAGTTCTTCCTGCTACCTTGAGCTTGCGTTGGTTTTTCCCTTGAAGAGGAAAGGGTAATGCAAAAAAGTAGAGTAAGTATTTCCCTCAGCTTTTGAGAACCAAGGTATCAATCCAGTAGGAGACAACGCACAAGCCATCGAATACCTGCACAGACAAACACCAACTTGCACCCAACGCGATAAAGGGTTGTCAATCCCTTCACAGTTATTTGCAAAGTGAGATCTGATAAAGATGGATAAACGGTAAAGTAATATTTTTGGTATTTTTAGTTTATGGAACGCAAAGTAAAATATTGCAAAGAAAGTAAATAGGAAACTAAAATTGTAGATCAAAAAGTTATATGATGGAAAGTAGACCCGGGGCCATAGGTTTCACTAGAGGCTTCTCTCAAGATAAAAAATATTATGGTGGGTGAACAAATTACTGCCGAGCAATTGATAGAAAAGCGCAAAGTTATGACGATATCTAAGGCAATGATCATGAATATAGGCATCACGTCCATGTCAAGTAGACCGCCTCCTGCCTGCATCTACTACTATTACTCCACACATCAACCGCTATCCAACATGCATCTAGAGTATTAAGTTCATAAAGAACGTAGTAACGCTTTAAGCAAGATGACATGATGTAGAGGAATTAACTCAAGAAATATGATGAAAACCCCATCTTTTTATCCTCGATGTCAACAATACAATACGTGTCAGTTCCCCTTCTGTCACTAGGATCGAGCACCGCAAGATTGAACCCAAAGCTAAGCACTTCTCCCATTGCAAGAAAAACCAATCTAGTTGGCCAAACCAAATCGATAGTTCGAAGAGACTTGCAAAGATATCAAATGATGCATAAAAGAATTCAGAGGAGATTTAAATAATATTCATAGATAAGCTGATCATAAATCCACAATTCATCGGATCTCGGCAAACACACCGCAAAAGAGTATTACATCGAATAGATCTCCAAGAACATCGAGGGGAACTTTGTATTGAGAATCAAAGAGAGAGAAGAAGCCATCTTGCTACTAGCTATGAACTTGTAGGTCTGTGGTAAACTACTCACACTTCATCGGAGAGGCAATGGTGTTGACGTAGAAGCCCTCCGTGATCGAATCCCCCTCCGGTAGGACGCCGAAAAAGGCACCTATATGGGATCTCACGGGTACAGAAGGTTGCAGCGGTGGAAAAGTGGTTTCGTGGCTCCCCTGGAAGTTTTTGGGATAGTTGAGAATATATAGGCGGAAGAAATAGGTCAGTTGAGTCACGAGGGGCCCACAAGGGTGGGGGTCGCTGAGGGAGTCCTGGATTAAGGGGTCCTCGGGCGTCCGGACTATGGTACGTGGGCCGGACTGATGGGCTGTGAAGATACAAGACTGAAGACTCTCTCCCGTGTCCGGATGGGACTCTCCTTGGCGTGGAAGGCAAGCTTGGCGCCCTGATATGAAGATTCCTTTTTCTGTAACCGACTTTGTACAACCCTAGTCCCCTCCGGTGTCTATATAAACCGGAGAGCTTAGTCCGTAGCGGCAATGATAATCATAGTCATACAGGCTAGAATTTTAGGGTTTTAGCCATTGCGATCTCGAGGTAGATCAACTCTTGTAATACTCATATTCATCAAGATCAATCAAGCAGGAAGTAGGGTATTACCTCCATAGAGAGGGCCCGAACCTGGGTAACATTGTGTCCCCCGTCTCCTGTTACCATCAACCTTAGACGCACAGTTCGGGACCCCCTACCCGAGGTCTGCCGGTTTTGACACCGACATTGGTGCTTTCATTGAGAGTTCCGCTGCGTCGTCTTCAAAAGGTTCGATGGCCCCGTCAATTATCTACAACAATGCTGTCCAGGGGAAAGTCTTCCTCCCCGAACAGATCTTCGTATTCGGTGGCTTCGCACTGCGGGCCAACTCGCTTGGCCATCTAGAGCAGATCGAAAGCTACGCCCCTGGCCATCAGGTCAGATTTGGAAGCTTGAACTACGTCGCTAATATCCGCGGGGACTTGATCTTCGATGGATTCGCGCCCACGGCAGCCGCTCCCTGCCACCACGATGAACATGACTTAAATCTGTCATCAGACCACACCCAGGAGATAGCGCCTGTAACCACTCTGGCCCTAGATCCGGAGCAGATCGCGCCATCCGAGGATGGAAAGCTCAACCCCGCCACGGAAGCCGCAGACTCAGCGGCGTTGGAGCCGCACACAGACCCAACCTCGGGTGGAATCTGCGCCACCGGAACCTCGGACTCGTTTCCGGCTACAGGTTCCGAACCACGTGCGTCCGCGCACGTCGAGCTCGATCGGTCATCGAGCATGGAATTCGGCTCCGCGGACATCTTCCGGTACTCACCTTTAGGCGATGTGCTAAACTCATTAGAAACACTCTCCTTAGCGGGGGACTCACAGCCGAATTATATCCGGTTCAAACTAGAGGCTGATGACGGAGAATTTCGCTGCCCACCCACCGCCTACTTCATAGCCACTGTCGAAGACTTAACCGACATGCTCGATTACGGCTTCGAAGACATCGATGGTATGGACAACGATGCCGAAGAGGAGCAGGGCCAAAACCCCCGTTTACCGGGCGCTGGATGACCACTTCTTCGTATGACGTGTACATGGTGGATTCACCTAAAGAGAATAATGGCGATGACGAGAAGGATCCAGTCAAGGATAAACCTCCGGAGACACAGCCAAATCGCCGACCTCAGCGGCGCTGCTCTAAATTATGGCGTGAAAAAGATAGCGATATCGGCACGAGAGAAAACAATACTCCGGATGATGCCAATGACAAGGAATACCCCGTTGAGCCAACCTCCGAATAGGACGAACGGGAGGACGGGCGAGTCAGCCCTGATGAACAGGCCGTAAAAGAAGACTCGGAGGACAGTAATTATCTTCCACTCTCCAAGGACGAGGTGAGCCTCAGCAACGAGGATTTCATCGTGTCGGAGGAACCTCTCGAGCAGGAGCGCTTTAAGCGCCGGCTAATAGCCACTGCGAAGAGCCTGAAAAAGAAGCAGTAGCAGCTTCAAGCTGATCAAGACCTGCTCAACGACATATGGACTAATGTCCTGGCAGCCGAGGAATACGACCTCGATCGCCCAACTAAAAGTTACCCGAAGCGCAAATTGTTACCCCAATTCGATGATGAGGCGTTGGAGCCCGTACCATCAGCGCGTAATGCGGCTGACCGACCACCACGTGGCCGGGATAAAGCGGCACCTCATGCCGAACACCAGCCAGTCCTACCTCACCGTAAAGTAAGAGATAAAACAACTCGGGGTTATACATATGACCTGCGGCAGGACCTAAAAAACAAAACAGGTCTGACCAGATCGATCTACGGATCGCGGGGGCGTGCCCTGATGCGCGACGACGACCATTTTGCCGGACATGACAAACATAACCACGCCCGGGTCGAAAATCGCAGACAGACTACATCCGAACTACGTCGCGACTTGGCCCGATACAGAGGCACCGCACATCCCTTTGCTTCACTGACGAAGTAATGGAGCATGAATTCCCAGAAGGGTTTAAACCCGTGAATATCGAATCATATGATGGAACAACAGATCCCGCAGTATGGATTGAGGATTTTCTTCTCCATATTCATATGGCCCGCGGTGATGACCTTCACGCCATCAAATACCTCCCGCTAAAACTCAAAGGGCCAGCTCGGCACTGGTTAAACAGTCTGCCTGAAAACTCTATTGGCAGCTGGGAGGACTTGGAAGACGCCTTCCGCGACAACTTCCAAGGTACATACGTACGACCTCTAGACGCCGATGACTTAAGTCACATAGTTCAACAGCCCGGAGAGTCAGCCAGGAAGTTCAGGACCAGGTTCCTAACTAAAAAGAACCAGATCGTCGACTGTCCGGATGCCGAAGCCCTAGAGGCCTTTAAGCATAGCATCCGCGACGAATGGCTCGCCCGTCACCTCGGCCAAGAAAAGCCGAAGTCCATGGCAGCCCTCACGGCACTCATGACCTGTTTTTGTGCGCGCGAGGATAGTTGGCTAGCCCGTAGCAATAACACTGCAAGCGAAGCTGGCACCTCTGAGACCAAAAACAGCAACAGCAAGCCCCGACGCAACAGGCACAAGCGTCGAAGCAACGGTGACAATACCGACGACACGGTAGTCAACGCCGGATTCAGTGGCTCCAAGTCCGGCCAGCGGAAGAAGCCATATAAAAGAAACAATCCGGGCCCATCCAGCTTGGACCGCATACTCGATCGTCCATGCTAGATCCATGGCACCCCAAACAAACCAGCCAATCATACCAACAGAGACTGTTGGGTTTTTAAACAGGCCGGCAAATTAAATGCCGAAAACAAGGAGAAGGGGTCGCAAAGCAAGAACGATGATGAGGAGTCCAGTCCGCCGAACATAGGGGGACATAAGAAGTCCCCCCCCCCCCAATTTAAAACAGTTAACATGATATACGCTACCCATATCCCCAAGAGGGAGCGCAAACATGCACTCAGGGACATCTACGCGATGGAGCCAGTCGCCCCAAAGTTCAACCCATGGTCTTCCTGTCCGATCACTTTCGATCGCAGGGACCATCCGACCAGTATCTGTCACGGCGGTTCAGCCGCACTGGTCCTCGACCCAATCATTGATGGATTCCATCTCACGCGAGTCCTCATGGATGGTGGCAGCAGCCTGAACCTGCTCTATCATGATACAACGCCCAAAATGGGCATTAATCCCTCAAGGATCAAGCCCACAAAGACTACCTTTAAAGGAGTCATACCAGGTGTAGAGGCCCGCTGTACGGGCTCAATCACACTAGAGGTTGTCTTCGGATCCCCGGACAACTTCCGAAATGAAGAATTGATCTTCAATATCGTCCCCTTTCGCAGCGGCTAGAGGTCCGAACCGACTGATGTTGAGGAATCAGCGGATGAGTTGTGGTTAGTCCGCATTTGCTCGATTCAATGCAATGCCACACTATGCTTATTGCAAGCTCAAGATGCCCGGACCACGCGGCGTCATAACAGTCAATGGAAACACGGAACGCTCCCTTCGTACCGAGGAGCACACCGCTGCTTTAGCAGCAGAAGTACAGAGCGGCCTTCTCAAGCAGAACCTTAATTTGGCGGCCGAGCTCCCGGACACTGTCAAACGAGTCCGGACTACTCTACAGCAGGACAGCCCAGCTCGTCAAGAGCTCGACTAGCAATTCGGCCTCCGTCCCAGTCCCGAACAAGCGGCGACATTCGTACCGCGCGTACATAACTACGCACTCAAAATACCATGGACATAGACAGAGGCTTAACCAGATTGTGATCCATAATAGGGCTAGACCCCTCCCTGGACACACATACATTCGCTTTTTCATTTTTATCCTTTTCAGGTTTCTTTTCCATAGGCTATTTCTGACGACCTGATCACCGGTCCTTTCGAAAGGATAGATACACCAAGACGGCAAGAAGCATTGACGTATAAGGGAATTCCTAGGTGGTATCTTTAGCGATCACTCTACTAGTTTTCAGGACCCGCACGCAGTTCTCCCTTGGTTGTGGCATGTTAAATAGCCATGTTGCTTATTGCACTACTTGTACAAATACGCTTTGACGTATTAATCAAACTATAATGGAAACAGTTTGCGGCCCAACTTTTGCGGCACTAGCTTGCTACCTCTCCTTTTTTTTGATATTCTTATCAAATTGCACCCGTACATTTTGGTACGCTTTAATCTGCCAGGGGCTTCATTGCGACCCATAATACGACAACAAAGTCTGAACACTTTTTACAGTATAGTTCGGCACCCCGAATTTAGCATTAGCATTGGCTCCGAATCATGTCTTTGGTCAATAGTTGGGTTGCCCGGCTCCTATGCTTACTACCTTACGTTCCTCTATATCGACTAGGATAGTAAAGGGAGAACTACTGCGATTGTGTCCTGGTTTATCCGGATGAGCACCTCAGTAGAGAAAGCTGAAAACTGACTGTCATGATGCGGCGTGAGCCGGTCAGCTCTTCGAAGGTTTCAAATCTTTACCGAACTTTTCCGCATTACGCGATGAATCGGTTCTTACCCGATCAGGTGTTTACAGCACCCTAGTTCGGGTACTAGGGGCTGTGCCTAAATTTTCATTGTCGAACTCCTATGGCTAAGTGAGGGTGATAAAGCCACATAGTCCGATTGCCTCGTTCGTTGCGCTAAACACCTCCGTCAAGGACCAAATTTTTGGATCAAGAGTGTTGAGATTCCATCCCGAACACCCCCGTACTACCTACGTGGGGGCTGAAGCCGACGACTGGCCAACTCTCAGATTTATTACAAACGGCCGCACAGGAGGTAAATTTTTTTTAAAAAAACAACAAGCATCATATTACATAATCGACTTTGTTTCATAATACAGGGCGAGATAACATGAATGTATTCATTCAAAGATTACATCTTTTGCACATTGCTCCGCCACAATGCGGGATCACTCGGGCGTGCGGTGCTCCTTGCCCTCGGGCGGCGCCTCGGTCGCGAGCTTGACGGCATTCATCTTCGCCCACTGCACCTTGACATGGGCGAAGGCCATCCGCGCACCTTCGATACAGACCGACCGCTTGATGGCGTCAAGCCGGGGGCAGGCATGGACTAGCCGCTTCACGAGACCGAAGTAGCTGTAGGGTATGGCTTCGGCAGGCCACAGCCGGATTATTAAGTCCTTCATGGCTAGTTCGGCCACCGTATGCAGTTCGACCAGCTGTTTTAGCTGATCGCTAAAGGGCACCGGATGTTCTAGCGCAAGGTATTGCGACCAAAACAACTTCTCCGTTGAGCTCCCCTCTTCGGCTCGGAAGAATTCAGCAGCGTCAGAAACACTGCGCGGCAGATCCACAAACGCCCCTGGAGAACTCCAAATCCGGGTTAGTAAGAGATACCTCTTCTTCACATACTTGCTTTGCATAATAAAAGCCGTACCCGCCGCGATTTTCTTGGCCTCCTGGATTTCCTGGAGGGCACCCTGGGCTTCAACCCGGGCCTCTTATGTGCTCTGGCGAGCCTTGGCGATTTCGGTCTCTTGATCCACAATGTCGCGCTCCAAGGACTCGCATTTCTTGACGGCGTCCTGGAGCTCTTGCTGGACCTCACAAACCCTGGCCTCATGTTTTTCACGGGCGGCTTGCTCCTTTGCCGCTTTCTTTTTGGCCTCAGCCAGCGCTTTCTTGATGGTTTCCACCTCAGAAGTCGCTCCTACAAATATCATGGCACCATGGTCAGCGCAAATCATTCATCCTTTCCGGATATACACAAGGTCATCACATACCTTGCTTGTCCTCCAGCTGTTTTTTTACACGGCCGAGCTCTTCCTCGGCCCGCTCCAGACTCTGTTTTAGTCCGGAGACCTCAGCAGCATGAGAGCTTGCGGCCAGCAACGATGCCTACTTATTCACATAAGACATATTTAGTTAGTTTCCTGCAAAAATTACTTGATCCTCTGTCCGGCTTTTCTTTTCAAACACCGGACAGGGTCTCAGGGGCTACTTTCTATACTGTGACATTCTTTTTACATAATTACGTTGCTTACCTCAAAGCCTATTAGAAGGCTTGTGTAGGCTTCGGTCAGTCCGCTCTTCGCAGACTGAACCCTCTCAACCACCGTACCCATAAGGGTACAGTGTTCCTCAACAATGGAAGCACTTTGCAGCACTTCCATTAGGGTGTCCGGCGCCTCTGGCTGGACAGAGGTCACCGGCGGGATAGGCGCACCTCCTTCTTTTGAAGGTGGCTGCTTGCCGGGTTCTGGAGCCACATAGGCCTCCGGGACCGTATTCGGCTGGGGGCCAAACTGAATACGGCCCCCATCGCCAGTCTCCATGTGGATTTGCTCCCCCATGTGTTCGGCGGCCGAGGCTTCACCCTCGGGCACCGCCCTAGCGGCCTCCTGTGTCTCCCCCTAGCCTGGGATCCTTCGGGACAACACCTCGGTGTCATCCATGGCCCTGGGAGAGGAGGCCGCCGGAAGGGACCCGCTGTCCATCACCTTCGGGTCCACCGAATTCCCCGAAGATGAGGATCGCTCGAGGTCGGAACAGGCCGGACTGCAAGTGCATGATTCAACACGTTAAAACTACAAACTGAAGAGGCTGAATATATGAATGTGTCAGGGCCGTTGAGTACTCACGATTCGGCCTGGGGCCTATCTCGGGGGCGCGGCTCTGGGCTGCTATCGATATCCCACGCGGAGTTATCCGTGCGGGAGGGCTTCCCTTTCTTGGACGCCTCTGCCTCCAGATTTGTGGAGGCCTCCCTCTTCTTCCTCCCCCCTCAGGGGGGAGTTGCTTTCTTCCTCCTCCTCGTCGTCTTCGGCAGCGGAGGAATGAGTCTCGGTGCCTTCGGACGTCAGCTTATTCTTCTCCTTGGCCACTTTTGGCCCCTTTGGCCTTCTTCTCCGGTGCCTGGTAAGGCGGCGGGACCAGCATCTTCGTCAGGAGCGGGATGGCTGGTTCCTCAGGCAGTGGAGCCGGACACTGAATGCGCTCCACCCTCTTTGTCCAGCCCTGAAAAAATAAATGGTGAGGTTTAGATATCTTCCCTGAACAAGCAAGTAAAGGATACACCTTGAAACGTGAAAGACTTACCGCACTGGCGGGATGGGCCAGGGCGTGCCCGCGGTCCTTGGTTGTCTCCGGCGGCGTCTCGTTGCCCTTAAAGAGCACCTTCCAGTATCTTTGTGCGTAGTTCCAAAGAACCGTTGCAAGGTCTGGTGCTCGTCCGGATTGAACTCCCATAAATGGCAAGTCCGGCTCTGGCATGGAAGGATCCGGCGAACTAGCATCACCTGGATCACGTTGACAAGTTTGATGTTCTTGTCCACCATGCTCTGGATGCGCGTTTGCAGTGCTGTCAGCTCGTCCGATGAAGACCAATTCAGGCCCTTCTCTAGCCAGGAGGTGAGCCGCATTGGGGCTCCAGACTTGAATTTGGGAGCCGCGGCCCAGGTGGCGTCGCGAGGCTCTATGACATAGAACCACAGTTGCTGCCACCCTTTGATAGTCTCCACAAAGGTACGTTTGGGCCATGTGACGTTGGGCATCTTGCTCACCATGGCACCTTCGCACTCTGCGTGTTGGCCATCCACCACCTTCGGCTTCACGTTGAAGATCTTGAGCCACAGTCCGAAGTGGGGTGGAATACGGAGGAAGGCCTCGCACACGACAATAAATGCCGAGATGTTGAGGAAAGAATTTGGGGGCCAGATCATGGAAATCTAGCCCGTAGTAGAACATGAGTCCGCGGACGAAAGGGTGGAGAGGAAATCCTAGCCCGCGGACGAAGTGGGGGATAAACACCACCCTCTCATTGGGCTTCGGGGAGGGGACGATCTGCCCCTTGGCCGGAAGCCGGTGGGCGATTTCCTTGGCCAGATACCCGGCCTCCCGAAGCTGGGTGATGTCCTTCTCCTTGGCAGAGGAAGCCATCCACTTGCCTTGCGCTCCAGATCCGAACATGATCGAGTGTTTTCTTGGGGCGGAAAAGACGAGGACTTGGGCGCTGGAGCTCGAGAATGGGAGGGCAGAGAGAGAGAAGGCGTGGGCGAAAGAAGGGAATCCTTATCTCCTTATAAAGGTAGTGAATATCAAGTGCCTCCCCACTCGCCTTAAAACTCGCCTGTTCCCAAGGGCTGTGCAGACGGCACGGTTGGATTACCCACACCCGTATTGATGAGAATCCCGCAATAAGGGGACACGATCTCTGCTTTGACAAGACGTGCCAGTGAGACTGCATCTTGAAATATGAAGCGGCAGGCCGAAAAATGGTTCAAAATAATGACCGGGTGGTGGTGTGGTGTCACGCTACAAAAAGTTGTCAGCAGATTGGACTCGTGAAATATTATACTCTCTGCGGTTGTGTGTGGTACTTGTTTTGCAGAGCCGGACACGGTCATTGTGTCCGAAGAACGTGTTGGAGTATTCGGAGAAGGAACCTGCCTTGCAATGCCGAAGACAACTTGCGCGCCGGACACCTCGTCATTGAAGCCTGGTTCAGGGGCTATTGAGGGAGTCCTAGATTAAGGGGTCCTCGGGCGTCCGGACTATGGTACGTGGGCCGGACTGATGGGCTGTGAAGATACAAGACCGAAGACTCTCTCTCCCGTGTCCGGATGGGACTCTCCTTGGCGTGGAAGGCAAGCTTGTCGCCCTGATATGAAGATTCCTTTTTCTGTAACCGACTTTGTACAACCCTAGTCCCCTCCGGTGTCTATATAAACCAGAGGGCTTAGTCCATAGAGGCAATCATAATCATAGTCATATAGGCTAGACTTTTAGGGTTTTAGCCATTGCGATCTCGAGGTAGATCAACTCTTGTAATATTCATATTCATCAAGATCAATCAAGCAGGAAGTAGGGTATTACCTCCATAGAGAGAGCCCGAACCTGGGTAAACATCGTGTCCCCCGTCTCCTGTTACCATCAACCTTAGATGCACAGTTCGGGACCCGCTACCCGAGATCCGCCGGTTTTGACACCGACAGTCGCGCCCTACCCCTGGGCGTGCCTCCCGACCTTGTGGCCGCCTCGTGGCTTTCCTGACGTGCACTTCAAGCCCTCTGGATGTGTTCTGGTCAAAGAAAAATCATCGCGAAAGTTTCATCCCGTTTGGACTCCGTTTGGTATTCGTTTTCTGTGAAACTCTAATACAAGGAAGAAACAGGAACTAGCACTGGGCTCTAGTGAAGGAAATATGCCCTAGAGGCAATAATAAAGTTGTTATTTATATTTCCTTATATCATGATAAATGTTTATTATTCATGCTAGAATTGTATTAACCGAAAACTTAGTACATGTGTGAATACATAGACAAACAGAGTGTCCCTAGTATGCCTCTACTTGGCTAGCTCGTTAATCAAAGATGGTTAAGTTTCCTAACCATAGACATGTGTTGTCATTTGATCAATGGGATCACATCATTAGAGAATGGTGTGATGGACAAGACCCATCCGTTAGCTTAGCATAATGATCGTTTAGTTTTATTGCTATTGCTTTCTTCATGACTATACATATTCCTCTGAGTATGGGATTATGCAACTCCCGAATACCGGAGGAACACTTTGTGTGCTATCAAACGTCACAACGTAACTGGGTGATTATAAAGATGCTCTATAGGTGTCTCCGAAGGTGTTTGTTGAGTTGTCATAGATCAAGATTAGGATTTGTCACTCCGTGTACCGGAGAGGTATCTCTGGGCCCTCTCGGTAATGCACATCACTATACGCCTTGTAAGCAATGTTACTAATGAGTTAGTTACGGGATGATGCATTACGGAACGAGTAAAGAGACTTGCCGGTAACGAGATTGAATAGGGTATGATGATACCGACGATCGAATCTCGGGCAAGTAACATACCGAAGACAAATGGAATGACGTATGTTGTTATGCGGTTTGACCGATAAAGATCTTCATAGAATATGTAGGAGCCAATATGAGCATCCAGGTTCCGCTATTGGTTAGTGACTGGAGATGTGTCTCGATCATGTCTACATTGTTCTCGAACCCGTAGGGTCCGCACGCTTAACGTTTGATGACGATTTGTATTATGAGTTATGTGTTTTGGTGACCGAAGTTTGTTCGGAGTCCCAGATGAGATCACGGACATGATGAGGAGTCTCGAAATGGTCGAGAGGTAAAGATTGATATATTGGAAGGTTATATACGGACACCGGAATGGTTCCGAAGAAGATCGGGGATTTTTTGGAGTACCGAGAGGTTACCAGAACCCCCCGGGAAAGTTATTGGGCATATTGGGCCATAGTGGAGGAGAGAAGGCAGGCCACGGGAGGAGGCGCGCGCCCCCCTTGCCCCAATCCGAATTGGACAAGGGGAGGGGGCGCGGCCCCCCTGTTTCCTTCTCCCTCTCTCTCCTTTCCCCTTTCCCCCTCTCTGTTGGAAGGAAAGGAGGGGGGCAAATCCTACTAGGAACGGAGTCCTAGTAGGACCCCCCATGGCGCGCCCCCCTTGGGACGGCCTCCTCCCCCCTCCTTTATATACGTGGGCAGGGGGGCACCCCAAAGGCACAACAGTTGTTTATTAGCCGTGTGCGGTGCCCCCCTCCACAGTTTACCACCTCGGTCATATTGTCGTAGTGCTTAGGCGAAGCCCTACACGGATCACATCACCAACACCGTCGCCACGCGTCGTGCTGACAGAACTCTCCCTCGACCCTCTACTAGATTAAGAGCTCGAGGGACGTCATCGTGCTGAACGTGTGCTGAACACGGAGGTGCCGTACGTTTGGTACTTGGATCGGTTGGATCGTGAAGATGTTCGACTACATCAACCGCATTACTAAACGCTTCCGCTTTCGGTCTACGAGGGTACGTGGACACACTCTCCCGTCTCGTTGCTATGCTTCTCCTAGATAGATCATGTAATGCCCGGACCGACATTACATGACCGCGTTCATGAGACTGGTTCTACCGACGTGCTTCGCACACAGGTGGCTGGCGGGTGTCTGTTTCTCCAACTTTAGTTGAATCGAGTTTGACTACGACCGGTCCTTGTTGAATGTTAAAACAACACACTTGACAAAAAATAGTTGTGGTTTTGATGCGTAGGTAAGAACGGTTCTCGCTAGAAGCCCGTAGCAGCCACGTAAAACTTGCAACAACAAAGTAGAGGACGTCTAACTTGTTTTTGCAGGGCATGTTGTGATGTGATATGGTCAAGACGTGATGAGATATAAATTGTGGTATGAGATGATCATGTTTTTTAAAAGTTATCGGCAACTGGAAGGAGCCTTATGGTTGTCGCTTTATTGTACGAAATGCAATCGCCGTGTAATTGCTTTACTTTATCACTAAGCGGTAGCAATAGTCGTAGAAGCAATAGTTGGTGAGATGACAACGATGCTATGATGGAGACCAAGGTGTCAAGCCGGTGACGATGGAGATCATGACGGTGCTTTGGAGAAGGAGGTCAAAGGCATAAGATGATGATGGCCATATCATGTCACATATTTTGATTGCATGTGATGTTTATCCTTTATGCATCTTATTTTTCTTAGTACGGCGGTAGCATTATAAGATGATCTCTCACTAAATTTCAAGGTATAAGTGTTCTCCCTGAGTATGCACCGTTGCTACAGTTCCTCGTGCAGAGACACTGCGTGATGATCGGGTGTGATAAGCTCTACGTTCACATACAACGGGTGCAAGCGAGTTTTGCACGTGCCTAGCATATGCAGATACGGCCTCGGGACACTGAGACCGAAAGGTCGAACGTGAATCATATAGTAGATATGATCAACATAGTGATGTTCACCATTGAAAACTACTCCATCTCACGTGATGATCAGACATGGTTTAGTTGATATGGATCATGTGATCATTTAGATGAGTAGAGGGATGTCTATCTAAGTGGGAGTTCTTAAGTAATATGATTAATTGAACTTTAATTTATCATGAACTTAGTACCTGATAGTTTTTTGCATGTCTATGTTGTTGTAGATCAATGGCCCGTGCTACCGTTCCCTTGAATTTTAATGCGTTCCTAGAGAAAGCTAAGTTGAAAGATGATGGTAGAAACTACACGGACTGGGTCCATAACTTGAGGATTATCCTCATTGCTGCACAGAAGAATTACGTCCTGGAAGCACCGCTAGGTGCAAGACCCGCTGCAGGAGCAACTCCGGACATTATGAACGTCTGGCAGAGCAAAGCTGATGACTACTCGATAGTTCAGTGTGCCATGCTTTACGGCTTAGAATTGGGACTTCAAAGACGTTTTGAACGTCATGGAGCATATGAGATGTTCCAGGAGTTGAAGTTAATATTTCAAGCAAATGCCCGAATTGAGAGATATGAAGTCTCCAATAGGTTCTATAGCTGCAAAATGGAGGAGAATAGTTCTGTCAGTGAACATATACTCAGAATGTCTGGGTACCACAACCACTTGACTCAACTGGGAGTTAATCTTCCTGATGATAGTGTCATTGACAGAGTTCTTCAATCACTGCCACCAAGCAATAAAAGCTTCGTGATGAACTATAATATGCAAGGGATGGATAAGAGAATTCCCGAGCTCTTCACAATGCTAAAGGCTGCGGAGGTAGAAATCAAGAAGGAGCATCAAGTGTTGATGGTTAACAAGACCACTAGTTTCAAGAAAAAGGGCAAAGGGAAGAAGAGGAACTTCAAGAAGAACGGCAAGCAAGTTGCTGCTCAAATGAAGAAGCCCAAGTCTGGACCTAAGCCTGAAACTAAGTGCTTCTACTGCAAAGGGACTGGTCACTGGAAGCGGAACTGCCCCAAGTATTTGGCGGATAAGAAGGATGGCAAAGTGAAAGGTATATTTGATATACATGTTATTGATGTGTACCTTACTAATGCTCGTAGTAGCGCCTGGGTATTTGATACTGGTTCTGTTGCTCATATTTGCAACTCGAAACAGGGGCTACGGATTAAACGAAGATTGGCTAAGGACGAGGTGACAATGCGCGTGGGAAATGGTTCCAAAGTCGATGTGATCCCCGTCGGCACGCTACCTCTACATCTACCGTTGGGATTAGTTTTAGACCTAAATAATTGTTATTTGGTGCCAGCGTTGATCATGAACATTATATAAGGATCTTGTTTAATGCAAGATAGTTATTCATTTAAATCAGAGAATAATGGTTGTTCTATTTATATAAGTAATATCTTTTATGGTCAAGCACCTTTGATGAGTGGTCTATTTTTGTTGAATCTCAATTGTAGTGATACACATATTCATAATATTGAAGCCAAAAGATGCAAAGTTAATAATGATAGTGCAACTTATTTGTGGCACTGCCGTTTAGGTCATATTGGTGTAAAGCGCATGAAGAAACTCCATGCTGATGGGTTTTTGGAATCACTTGATTATGAATCACTTGATGCTTGCGAACCATGCCTCATGGGCAAGATGACTAAGACTCCGTTCTCCGGAACAATGGAGCGAGCAACTGACTTGTTGGAAATAATACATACTAATGTATGCGGTCCGATGAGTGTTGAGGCTCGCGGCGGGTATCGTTATTTTCTGATCTTCACAGATGATTTGAGAAGATATGGGTATATCTACTTGATGAAACATAAGTTTGAAACATTTGAAAAGTTCAAAGAATTTCAGAGTGAAGTGGAAAATCATCATAACAAGAAAATAGAGTTTCTACGATCCGATCGTGGAGGTGAATATTGGAGTTATGAGTTTGGTCTTCATTTGAAACAATATGGAATAGTTTCGCAACTCACGCCACCTGGAACACCATAGCGTAATGGTGTGTCCGAACGTCATAACCGTACTTTATTAGGTATGGTGCGATCTATGATGTCTCTTACTGATTTACCTCTATCATTTTGGGGTTATGCTTTAGAGACAGCTGCATTCATGTTAAATAGGGCACCATCTAAATCCGTTGAGACGACACCATATGAACTGTGGTTTGGCAAGAAACCTAAGCTGTCGTTTCTTAAAGTTTGGGGCTGTGATGCTTATGTGAAAAATGTTCAACCTGATAAGCTCAAACCAAATCTGAGAAATGTGTCTTCATAGGATACCCAAGACTGTTGGGTACATCTTCTATCATAGATCCGAAGGCAAGATATTCGTTGCTAAGAATGGATCCTTTCTAGAGAAGCAGTTTCTCTCGAAAGAAGTGAGTGGGAGGAAAGTATAACTTGATGAGGTAATTGTACCTTCTCCTGAATTGGAAAGTAGTACATCACATAAATTAGTTCCAGTGATTCCTACACCCATCCATGAGGAAGCTAATGATGATGATCATGAAACTTCAGATCAAGTTACTACTGAACCTCGTAGGTCGACCAGAGTACGGTCCACACCAGAGTGGTACGGTAATCCTGTTCTGGAGGTCATGTTACTTGACCATGACGAACCTACGAATTATGAGGAAGCGATGATGAGCCCATATTTCGCGAAATGGCTTGAGGCCATGAAATCTGAGATGGGATCCATGTATGAGAACAAAGTGTGGACTTTGGTTGACTTGCCCGATGATCAGCAAGCCATAGAGAATAAATGGATCTTCAAGAAGAAGACTGACGCTGACGGTAATGTTACTGTCTACAAAGCTCGACTTGTTGCAAAAGGTTTTCGACAAGTTCAAGGAGTTGACTACGATGAGACCTTCTCACCCATAGCGATGCTTAAGTCTGTCCGAATCATGTTAGCAATTGCCGCATTTTATGATTATGAAATTTGGCAAATGGATGTCCAAACTGCATTCCTTAATGGATATCTTAAAGAAGAGTTGTATATGATGCAACCAGAAGGTTTTGTCGATCCTAAAGGTGCTAACAAAGTATGCAAGCTCCAGCGATCCATTTATGGACTGGTGCAAGCCTCTCGGAGTTGGAATATACGCTTTGATAGTGTGATCAAAGCATATTGTTTTATACAGACTTTTGGAGACGCCTGTATTTACAAGAAAGTGAGTGGGAGCTCTATAGCATTTCTAATATTATATGTGGATGACATATTGTTGATTGGAAATAATACACAATTTCTGGATAGCATAAAAGGATACTTGAATAAGAATTTTTTAATGAAAGACCTCGGTGAAGCTACTTATATATTGGGCATCAAGATCTATAGAGATAGATTAAGACGCTTAACTGGACTTTCACAAAGCACATACCTTGATAAAGTTTTGAAGAAGTTCAAAATGGATCAGTCAAAGAAAGGGTTCTAGCCTGTGTTACAAGGTGTGAAGTTGAGTCAGACTCAATGCCTGACCACTGCAGAAGATAGAAAGAAAATGAAAGTCATTCCCTATGCCTCAGCCATAGGTTCTATCATGTATGCAATGTTGTGTACCAGACCTGATGTGTGCCTTGCTATAAGTTTAGTAGGGAGGTACCAAAGTAATCCAGGAGTGGATCACTGGACAGCGGTCAAGAACATCCTGAAATACCTGAAAATGACTAAGGATATGTTTCTCGTTTATGGAGGTGACAAAGAGCTCGTCGTAAATGGTTACGTCGATGCAAGCTTTGACACTGATCCGGATGACTCTAAGTCACAAACCGGATACATATTTATATTGAATGGTGGAGCTGTCAGTTGGTGCGGTTCCAAGCAAAGCGTCGTGGCGGGATCTACGTGTGAAGCGGAGTACATAGCTGCTTTGGAAGCAGCAAACGAAGGAGTCTGGATGAAGGAGTTCATATCCGATCTAGGTGTAATCCCTAGTGCATCGGGTCCGATGAAAATCTTTTGTGACAATACTGAAGCAATAGCCTTGGCGAAGGAATCCAGATTTCACAAGAGAACCAAACACATCAAGAGACGCTTCAATTCCATCCACGATCAAGTCAAGGAGGGAGACATAGAGATTTGCAAAATACATATGGATCTGAATGTTGCAGACCCATTGACTCAGCCTCTTCCACGAGCAAAACATGATCAACACCAAGACTCCATGGATGTTAGAATCATTACTATGTAATCTAGATTATTGATTCTAGTGCAAGTGGGAGACTGAAGGAAATATGCCCTAGAGGAAATAATAAAGTTGTTATTTATATTTCCTTATATCATGATAAATGTTTATTATTCATGCTAGAACTGTATTAACCAGAAACTTAGTACATGTGTGAATACATAGACAAACAGAGTGTCCCTAGTATGCCTCTACTTGACTAGCTCGTTAATCAAAGATGGTTAAGTTTCCTAACCATAGACATGTGTTGTCATTTGATCAACGAGATCACATCATTAGAGAATGATGTGATGGACAAGACCCATCCGTTAGCTTAGCATAATGATCGTTTAGTTTTATTGCTATTGCTTTCTTCATGACTTATACATATTCCTCTAATTATGAGATTATGCAACTCCCGAATACCGGAGGAACACTTTGTGTGCTATCAAACGTCACAATGTAACTAGGTGATTAGAAAGATGCTGTACAGGTGTCTCCGAAGGTGTTTCTTGAGTTGGCATAGATCAAGATTAGGATTTGTCACTCTGTGTATCGGAGAGGTATCTCTGGGCCCTCTCGGTAATGCACATCACTATAAGCCTTGCAAGCAATGTGACTAATGAGTTAGTTACGGGATGATGCATTATGGAACGAGTAACGAGACTTGCCGGTAACGAGATTGAACTGGTATGATGATACGGACGATCGAATCTCGGGCAAGTAACATACCGAAGACAAAGGGAATGCCGTATGTTGTTATGCGGTTTGACTGATAAAGATCTTCGTAGAATATGTAGGAGCCAATATGAGCATCTAGGTTCCGCTATTGGTTATTGACCGGAGATGTGTCTCGGTCATGTCTACATAGTTCTCGTACCCGTAGGGTCCGCACGCTTAACGTTCGATGACGATTTTGTATTATGAGTTACGTGTTTTGGTGACCGAAGTTTGTTCAGAGTCCCGGATGAGATCTTGGACATGACGAGGAGTCTCGAAATGGTCGAGAGGTAAAGATTGATATTGGAAGGTTATATACGGACACCGGAATGGTTCCGAAGAAGATCGGGGAATTTTCGGAGTACTGCGAGGTTACCGGAACCCCCCGGGAAAGTTATTGGGCCTATTGGGACATAGTGGAGGAGAGGAGGAAGGCCACGGGAGGAGGTGCGCGCCCTCCTTGCCCCAATCCAAATTGTACAAGGGGAGGGGGCGCAGCCCCCCTCTTTCCTTCTCCCTCTCTCTCCCTTCCCCTTTCCCCCTCTCCGTTGGAAGGAAAGGGGGGGCGAATCCTACTAGGAACGGAGTCCTAGTAGGACTCCCCCCCCCATGGCGCGCCCCCTTGGGCCGGCCTCCTCCTCCCCCCTCCTTTATATACGTGGGCAGGGGGGCACCCCAAAGGCACAACCGTTGTTTCTTAGCCGTGTGCGGTGGCCCCCTCCACAGTTTACCACCTCGGTCATATTGTCGTAGTGCTTAGGCGAAGGCCTGCGCAGATCACATCACCAACACCGTCGACACGCCGTCGTGCTGACGAAACTCTCCCTTGATCCTCTACTGGATCGAGAGCTCAAGGGACGTCATTGTGCTGAACTTGTGCTGAACACGGAGGTGTCGTACATTCGGTACTTGGATCGGTTGGATCGTGAAGACGTTCGACTACATCAACCGTGTTACTAAACGCTTCCGCTTTCGGTCTACGAGGGTACGTGGACACACTCTCCCGTCTCGTTGCTATGCTTCTCCTAGATAGATATTGCGTGATCGTAGGATTTTTTTTTGAATTACTACATTCCCCAACATCTAGGTTAATAGGTTAGTCCCACAAATCATATAAAATAGCATATTAATGCATATAAAACATCCAAAACAGATAATATAATAGCATGGAGCAATCAAAAATTATAGATACGTTGGAGACGTATCACCCGACTCTGGAGAAATGCTCGAATTGGCCATTTTTTCCAGAGCCAAGCCCGACCGATGCAACTCTCGACATGTGGGTGGAGGCGGTTGCACGCGTGGGGACACGCAGAAGACAATGCGTTGTTTCCTGAAGCGGCACCACAAATCCCGTCACCATTTTCTCATCGCTCACTCTCCACTCTCTCACAAGCGGCGGTAAGCAGAAGATCTAAATGACGAGCACCGATGGTGAGTATCAGAGCCAAGATCTGGACTCCTTAGGCATGCATTCGTCAATGGCGGTAAGCCCCCTGTCACTGATGGCATCAATTACCATGCTCACATTCGATTTGTGCATCGATTATAAAGTTTGCACCTCGATTTAGGCATTGAATCTACTTCCAGGCTTCGATTCAGGACCGAACAAAGCATATCCGATTAGGGATTTGAGCAGTTTGAATGGGATTGCATAGAATTTTTACTAACAGGGGGTTAAATCGAGAAAAATCCACTTACATATACTCAAATCCAATGCAACCCAACAAGTAGTAGAGAGAGCCTAGTCTCGGCGAGCCTAGAGACACTTAGAGCGTCAGTAGCCTTGAGGATCATTGACGTCCTAGGGAATTGTAGGGCAACCTGGTTCAAGAGCCCTAATCACCTTGTTGATGGCTGAGTCATTGCCAATATCCTCTATCTCGACCTCTTCGCCATTGCCAGCACCCACCATCTCCTCATGGTAATTGTCCTCCAGAACAATGGTGGCTGACGCATTTCCCAACGGCATTGACATAATTTACTATTGGCGTTCAACATAAACTAGACGCGAGCAACTGTAGTTACTAGTGATGTTGAATATGTTGTCCACGCCATCAATGCACTCAAATTTATTTATAGTTTCCCCATCAATTAAAATACGTGCCAGAAAAAACCATGATTCATATCCAACAAAGTGTGTGAGTTCTCTAAACATTTGCCTAGAAGTTTTTGTGACATGCCAAGTCCAAATGATGATAAACTTATGAGTTTGACTCAACATACAAGACTTTAACTTGAATATTATGGGCCTAGGATGTGCTTTAATTTGTAAGCAACGTATGTGAGAACTTGTGTGTAACGCTTTAATAGTTCAACCATATCCTTAAAGGTCATACCAACACAGCATAAAAAAATTAGACTTCATTAACATATTTTAAAAATGTTGTCTCTCTCACAAACATAGAAAGATATTACCACCAACATTCGCCGTGTTTGCAGATGTCGCTTGAAGCTACGTCGGTTTTTCCCCAAAGAGGAAGGGATGATGTAGCACATCGGCGGTAGGTATTTCCCTCAGATATGAAACCATGGTTATCGAACCAGTAGGAGAACCAAGCAACACAACGTAAACAGCCCCTGCACACAGATAACAAATCCTCGCAACCCGACGTGTTAAAAGGGTTGTCAATCCCTTTCGGGGTACGGCGCCTCAAGTAGGCAAACGGACGTGAGATAAATTTTTAGTAGATTGATAGATCGAACGCCAAATAAAATAAATAAGAATAAATTGCAGCAAGGTATTTTTGTTTTTTTGGTTTAATAGATCTGAAAATAAATGCAAAAGAAAAGTAGATCGCAAAGGCAAATATATGAGAAAGAGACCCGGGGCCCGTAGGTTTCACTAGTGGCTTCTCTCGAGAAAAATAGCAAACAGTGGGTGAACAAATTGCTGTTGGGCAATTGATAGAACTTCAAATACTCATGAAGATATCCAGGCAATGATCATTATATAGGCATCACGTCCAAGATTAGTAGACTGACTCCTGTCTGCATCTACTACTATTACTCCACACATCTACCTCTATCCAGCATGCATCTAGTGTATTAAGTTCATGGAAAAATGGAGTAATGCAATAAGAACGATGAAAGATCGTGGATGTCGCCTAGAGGGGGGGTGAATAGGCGCTTTAAAATAATTACGGTTTAGGCATGAAGAAATGCGGAATAAACCTAGCGGTTAATTTGTCAAGCACAAAACCTACAACAACAAGGCTCACCTATGTGCACCAACAACTTATGCTAAGCAAGATAAACTACTAGGTGATAGCAAGATATATGAGAAGAATCAATAAGGCTATCACAAAGTAAAGTGCATAAGTAAAGGGCTCGGGTAAGGGATAACCGAGGCACGCGGAGACGATGATGTATCCCGAAGTTCACACCCTTGCGGATGCTAATCTCCGTTTGGAGCGGTGTGGAGGCACAATGTTCCCCAAGAAGCCACTAGGGCCACCATAATCTCCTCACGCCCTCGCACAATGCAAGATGTCATGATTCCACTAAGGGACCATTGAGGGTGGTCACCGAACCCGTACAAATGGCAACCCTTGGGGGCGGTCACCGAACCCGTACAAATGGCAACCCTTGGGGGCGGTCACCGAACCCGTACACTTTGGCAACCCTTGGGGGCGGTCACCGGAACCCGTCAAATTGCTCGGGGCGATCTCCACAACCTAATTGGAGACCCCGACGCTTGCCCGGAGCTTTACACCACAATGATTGAGCTCCAAACACCACCAACCGTCTAGGGCGCCAAGGCACCCAAGAGGAACAAGCTCTAGGGTGCCCAAACACCCAAGAGTAATAAGCTTCTCAAACTTCACTTCCACGTATCACCGTGGAGAACTCAAACCGATGCACCAAATGCAATGGCAAGGGCACACAGAGTGCCCAAGTCCTTCTCTCCCAAATCCCACCAAAGCAACTAATGCTAGGGAGGAAAATGAGAGGAAGAACGAAAGAAGAACACGAAGAACTCCAAGATCTAGATCCAAGGGGTTCCCCTCACTTAGAGGAGAAAGTGATTGGTGGAAACGTGGATCTAGATCTCCTCTCTCTTTTCCCTCAAGAACTAGCAAGAATCATTGGAGGGATTGAGAGTTAGCAAGCTCGAAGAAGGTCAACAATGGGGAAGAACACGAGCTCAAAGGATAAGGTTCATTGGGGAAGAAGACCCCCTTTTATAGGTGGGGAAAAATCCAACCGTTATGCTCACAGCCCACACAGAGCGGTACTACCGCTCGTCCTCACGGTACTACCGCCAGGGGTAACGGTACTACCGCTAAGGGTAGCGGTATTACTGTTTGCGAGCGGTACTAAAAAAATACATCCGTGCCTACCACCGATGGACTTGTGACGAGTTTTTGGTCCGAAGCGGAAGTAGCCATGGAAGTAGCCGCGGTAGTACCGCTCCAAGCGGTAGTACCGCTCCCAAGAGCGGTAGTACTGCTCCCAAGAGCGGTAGTAAAAAATTACATCCGCTCCTGTCCGCGGTAGTACCGCTACAGCCTTTTCAGAACACCAAAACTACCACAACTTTTGCAAACGGACTCCGAATTCGACGAAACCAAGTTTGTTGGAAAGCTAGCGACAAGGCTAACACAATCTTGATAGAAATAACAATAAGAAGCAAATTAGAAAAGTCCCATAAGAAAATGGTGAGAACCCTTCCTCGAAAGAGACCGGTAAAACCTCCAACACCGAAACCGCGATAGAAGAAGCATGTGAACTCCGTTTTCGATGAACTCAAGCTTGTCATCAAGATGACCATAAGCTCTAAGACTCACAAAGAGAACCAAACAAGAACCAAGAAACATGATGCAAGGATGCAATGGTTTGAGCTCTCTACTAATGATACGATCAAGCTACCAACTTGAGAGCCCCCCTTGATAGTACGGCAATCGATCCTATAACCCGGTCTCCCAACTACCACCATGAGACCGGTAAAATAGAAAACCTATCAAGGGCAAACCTTTGCCTTGCACATGATCCACTTGAGCTAGATGATGATGATCTTGTCCTCCTCAAGATGGACCACCTTTCTTGATTGCTTTGGGTCGATGGAGACTAGATTATTGCTCCCCCATACTCCACTATGGGTGAGCCACTCTTCGGCACATCTTCACAAGTCCATTGACACCACAATGGATGGCAAGCTTCAATAACTTGATCTCTTCGTGATGCTCCACTTGAACTTGCACATGGCAATCTTGATGACGATCACCACTTGATGTCATCCTTTCCATGGGTTGTATGATATCTTCCTCTTGACGCAAGCCCATGGACACGTACCTAACCCCACATAGAACTCTCACATAGACCATGGGTTAGTACACAAAGTGCAATGGACAATGCTTACCATACCATGGGATCACTTGATCCCTCTTGATACATCTTCTACGCTTTGTGAGTTGATCAACTTGATTCACTCTTGACTTAGTCTTGATCTTCCTTGACTCTTTCCAACTCTCTTCATTTGGATGATGTCTTGAAGATAAGCATGAATGATCACACAATCTTGTTTTTCAAGACAAGCTTGCAATAAGCTCAACTCTCACATGACCAATCTTTGGATAATTCCTTAATAGCACCTTGGTCAACACAAACTCTCCTTGAAACCAACACATGTACTCCAAGAAAAGCCTATGGACAAAACCTTCAAATATAACTCAAGGCAACCATTAGTCCATAGAGATTGTCATCAATTACCAAAACCAAACATGGGGGCACAGTATGTTCTTTCATACGATGACATGATGTAGACAAGATCTATCTATGTAGAGATAGACCCCATCGTTTTATCCTTAGTAGCAACGATACATACATGTCGGTTCCCATTCTGTCACTGGGATCAAGCACCGTAAGATCGAACCCACTACAAAGCACCTCTTCCCATTGCAAGATAAGTAGATCAAGTTGGCCAAACAAAACCCAAATATCGGAGAAGAAATACGAGGCTATAAGAGATCATGCATAAAAGAGATCAAGGAAACTCAAATACTTTCATGGATATAAAAAGATAGATCTGATCATAAACTCAAAGTCCATCGATCCCAACAAACACACCGCAAAAGAGTTACATCATATGGATCTCCAAGAGACCATTGTATTGAGAATTCAGAGAGAGAGAGATGAAGCCATCTAGCTACTAACTACGGACCTGAAGGTCTACAAAGAACTACTCACGCATCATCGGAGAGGCACCAATGGAGGTGGTGAACCCCATCCAAGATGGTGTCTAGATTGGATCTGGTGGTTCTGGACTCTGCGGCGGCTCGATGAATATTTCGTCGACTCCCCTAGGGTTTTGGGAATATTGGGGTATTTATAGAGCAAAGAGGTGGTCCGGGGGGCACCCGAGGTGGGCACAACCCACCAGGGCGCGCCTGGGCCTCCTGGCGCGCCCTGGTGGGTTGTGCCCTCCTCGAGGCACCCCAGGCGCAGCCATGGCCCATTATGTTCCTTCTGGTCCAAAAAAAATCTCCGTAAAGTTTTGTTGTGTTTGGACTCCGTCTGATATTGATTTCCTACGATGTAAAAAACATGCAGAAAACAACAACTGGCACTTGGCACTATGTCAATAGGTTAGTACCAACAAATGATATAAAATGACAGTAAAATGATTATAAACATCCAAGATTAATAATATAACAGCATGGAACAAGCAAAAAATTATAGATATGTTGGAGACGTATCAGCATCCCCAAGCTTAGTTCCTACTCGTCCTCGAGAAGGTAAGTGATAAAAACAGAATTTTTGATGTGGAATGCTGTCTAACATGTCATATCATATTCTTTTCTTTATAGCATGGACATTTGGACTTTTATATTGTTCAAAGCAATAGTCTAGTTTTGACATGATAATTTAGATACTCAAGCATATCAACAAGCAACCATGTCTTTCATAATATCAACGCTAAAATAAGTTATCCTTAGCCCATCATGCTCAACCATTGATCCATTCATGAAACACACTCGCATATTAGTTACACCCAATACTTAAGTACGATCATATTGCCTCCTTGTTGGTGCTTTTATAAGAGAAGATGGAGACTCAAATTCAAAAATTGCATAAAGTAAAAGAAAGGCCCTTCGCAGAGGGAAGTAGGGATTTGTAGAGGTGCCAGAGCTCAAAGCGAAAACCTTAGAGATAAGAACATTTTGGGAGCTGTATCCATCCCACCAACGAAAACGACTTAGAGTTCCCAACACTTTCCATGCTAGATATATCATAGGCGGTTCCCAAACAGAAAATAAAGTTTATTGCTTTTTCAACCATACTTTCACTTTCCATGGCTAGCCGTATCCACGGTTGCCCTCCATACCAACACTTTCCAATGAATTTATTATTTGACAACATAAAGTAAATTCATTTTTTTCATTTTGGGACTGGGCATCCCTAATACCTTTGCCTTACTCTCGTGCAATGACAAGTGAATAAACACTCATCTTGAGAATAACACATCTAGCATGGAAAATATTAGCCACCCCTCACCTCTCCGCGAGCGAAACAAACACACAAAAGAGAAGTTTATTTTGAAAATTAGAGATGGCACATAAAAATTTGCTTAGAATGGCAAAAGAATACCGAGTGTAGGTAGATATAATGGACTCATGTGGCCAAACTGGTTTAAAGGTTTTTGGATGCACAAGTAGAGATCATACTTAGTGCAAAATGAAGGCTAGCAAAAATATTGAGAAGCGACCAACCAAGAAACGGATAATCTCATAAGCGAGCATTAAGCATAATTAACACCGAATAATGCACCACAAGTAGGATATAATTTTATTGCATAACTATTGACTTTCGTGCTTGCATAGGGAATCACAAACCTTAACACCAATATTCTTACTAAAGCATAGTTACTCATCAACATAACTCACATATCACATCATCATATCTCAAAACTATTACTAAGAATCAAGTTTATTTTGTCCAATGATCTTCATGAAAGTTTTTATTATATCCTTCTTGGATATCTATCACTTTGGAACTAATTTTCATATGTTGCTTTTGATAAGCTCAAACAAATATAAGTGAAGATCATGAGCATAAGTTTTCTTTCTCTCAAATTAATTTAAGTGAAGCAAAAGAGAATTTCTTGAAAATTTTACTAACTCTCAAATAAATCTAAGTGAAGCAAGAGAGCATTTCTTCAAAAATACTAAAGCACACCATGCTCAAAAAGATATAAGTGAAGCACTAGAGCAAGTCCATAGCTCATAAAAAAATTTAAGTGAAGCATAGAGAGCAATTCTAACAAGTCATGACATAATTTTGGCTCTCTCAAATAGGTGTGCCAGCAAGGAATAAAGACTTAAAACACAAAATAAAACAAACAAAGACTCATATCATACAAGATGCTCCAAGCAAAACACATAGTATGTGACGACTAAAAATATAGCTTTGAGTAAAATATCGATGGTCGTTAGAAGAAAGAGGGGATGCCACTCGGGGCATCCCCAAGCTTAGTTGCTTGCTCTCTTTTGGATAATATCTTGGGATGCCGGGGCATCCCCAAGCTTAGGCTCTTCTTACTCCTTATTACTTCATCCATCATAAGATAACCCAAAACTTGAAAACTTCAATCACACAAAACTCAACAAAACCTTCGTGAGATCCGTTAGTAAAAGAAAGCAAATCACTACTATAAGTACTGTACCAAAACAATTCATATTTAGTTTTTGCATTATATCTACTGTATTCCAACTTTTCTATGGAAAAAACTAATCAAAGAAAACCATAGAGCCATCAAAATAAGCACACAACGCAAAGAAAACAGAATCTGTCAAAACAGAATAGTCTGTAGCAATCTGACTATCTTGAAACTTCTGGAACTCCAAAAATTCTGAAAAATTAGGACGACCTGAGCATTTGTATATTAATCTTCTGCAAAAAGAATTGGGATTTTATCACGTTCTGGTAAAAAATGAGAATTGTTTTCATGAGTGCAAAAGTTTCTGTTTTTCAGCAAGATCAAACAACTATCACCCAAGAAGATACTAGAGGCTTTACTTGGAATAAACACAAATTAAAACACAAAAAACACAATCATAACAGTAGCATAATCATGCTAACACTCAAGAACAGAAAGCAAAAAAGCAAAAATAATTTTTATTCATTGGGTTGCCTCCCAACAAGCGCTATAGTTTTACGCCCTTAGCTAGGCATAATATTTCAACGATGCTCACACAACATATAATAGCGAAACACAAAGAGAGCACCATGAAACATGTGACAAACACATTTAAGTCTAACATACTTCCTATGTATAGGAATTTTATAGGAAAACAAAGTATCAAGACAAGAAACATCTAGCATATGCAAAGGAGAGGAATAAAACATTGACAAACTAAACACAACGAGAGGAAATTTAGTAACATGAAAATTTCTACAACCATATTTTCATCTCTCATAATAATTATATGTAGGATCATAATCATATTCAATAATATAACTATCATATAAATTGTTCTCTTTATGATCCACATGCATGCAAAGTTGACACTCTTCCAAAATAGTGGGATTATCATCAAATAAAGTCATGACCTCTCCAAACCCACTTTCATCAAAAATTTCATAAGATTGAACACTCTCCAAATATGTGGGATTATTTTTAGCTAAAGTTGACACTCTTCCAAACCCACTTTCAATATTATCGCAAACATATTCATCATGAGGCTTAATTAAATTTTCAAGATCATAAGAAACATTATCACCCCAATCATGATCATTGCAATAGGTAGTGGACAAGACAAAACAAGCATCCGCAAGCTTGGGGTTTTGCATATTATTAGCACAATTGACATTAATGGAATTTATAGTAAAATTATTGCAATCATGCTTTTCATTCAAGGAGCTATCATGAATCACTTCATAAATTTCTTCATCACAATGTTCAGATTCACGAATCTCAAGCAAAACTTCATAAAGATAATCTAGTGCACTCAACTCACTAGCAATTGGTTCATCATGATTGGATCTTTTAAAAAGATTAGCAAGTGGATGGGGATCCATATCAATAGATTTTTAGCAAGCGAAGATGCAAGCATATAGAAGGCACATGGCAACACAAGCAAACAAAAGATTGGATGAGAAAAAGGCGAACGAAAAAGAGGGCGAATAAAACGGCAAATTTTTGTGAAGTGGGGAGATGAAAACGAGAGGCAAATGGCAAATAATGTAAATTGCGAGGAGATGAGATTTGTGATTAGGAATCTGGTATATGTTGAAGATCCTCCCCGGCAACGGCGCCAGAAATTCCTTTTGATGTCGTTTGAAGCTACTTTGGTTTTTCCCCTAAGAGGAAGGGATGATGCAGCACAGCGGCGGTAGGTATTTCCCTCAGATATGAAACCAAGGTTATCGAACCAGTAGGAGAACCAAGCAACACAACGTAAACAGCCCCTGCACACAGATAACAAATCCTCGCAACCCGGCGTGTTAAAGGGGTTGTCAATCCCTTTCGGGGTACGGCACCTCAAGTAGGCAAACGCCAAATAAAATAAATAAGAATAAATTGCAGCAAGGTATTTTTGTATTTTTGGTTTAATAGGTCTGAAAATAAATGCAAAAGACAAGTAGATCGCAAAGGCAAATATATGAGAAAGGGACCCGGGGGCCGTAGGTTTCACTAGTGGCTTCTCTCGAGAAAAATAGCAAACGGTGCGTGAAGAAATTACTGTTGGGTAATTGATAGAACTTCAAATACTCATGACGATATCCAGGCAATCATCATTATATAGGCATCACGTGCAATATTAGTAGACCGACTCCTGCCTGCATCCACTACTATTACTCCACACATCGACCGCTATCCAGCATGCATCTAGTGTATTAAGTTCATGGAAAAACAGAGTAATGCAATAAGAATGATGACATGATGTAGACAAGATCTATCTATGTAGAGATAGACCCAATCGTTTTATCCTTAGTACAACGATACATACGTGTCGGTTCCCTTTCTGTCACTGGGATCAAGCATCGTAAGATCGAACCCACTACAAAGCACCTCTTCCCATTGCAAGATAAATAGATCAAGTTGGCCAAACAAAACACAAATATCGGAGAAGAAATACGAGGCTATAAGAAATCATGCAGAAAAGAGATCAAATAAACTCAAATACTTTCATGGATATAAAAAAATAGATCTGATCATAAACTCAAAGTTTATCGATCCCAACAAACACACCGCAAAAGAGTTACATCATATGGATCTCCAAGAGACCATTGTATTGAGAATTCAGAGAGAGAGATGAAGCCATCTAGCTACTAACTACGGACCTGAAGGTCTACAAAGAACTACTCACGCATCATCGGAGAGGCACCAACGGAGGTGGTGAACCCCATCCAAGATGGTGTCTGGATTGGATCTGGTGGTTCTGGACTTTGCGGCGGCTGGATGAATATTCTGTCGACACCCCTAGGGTTTTGGGAATATTGGGGTATTTATAGAGGAAAGAGGCGGTCCGGGGGGCACCCGAGGTGGGCACAACCCACCAAGGCGCGCCCGGGCCTCCTGGCGCGCCCTGGTGGGTTGTGCCCTCCTTGAGGCACCCCCAGGCGCAGCCAGGGCCCATTATGTTTCTTCTGGTCCAAAAAAAATCTCCGTAAAGTTTCCTTGCGTTTGGACTCCGTCTGATATTGATTTCCTGAGATGTAAAAAACATGCAGAAAACCGCAAGTGGCAGTTGGCACTATGTCAATAGGTTGGTACCAAACAATGATGTAAAATGACTGTAAAATGATTATAAAACATCCAAGATTGATAATATAACAATATGAAATAAGCAAAAATTATAGATATGTTGGAGACGTATCATTGGCCAAGTCACTAGCAAACGGTACTAGTGGCGTGGTTTTCTGGGTCCATGCCACAATTTTGGCTTGGCCCAAAGGAGGGAGAGCGGCGCCCTTATAATCCCCTTGTTCTTATCCACTCCCTCCACACAAATTGTTTGCCTCTCATGCACGACTCTCCCCCATTTCATCTCCCCCTTTCTCGCCTAGCATCGTCGACCACCATGGTTCGTCGGCTTCTGACTGTCCTAGCCATGCTTCCTTGGCACAAACTTGTGGCCGGTGCGGCACGAGCCATCGAGATGCGTGCTGCCAGCGTTCGCATGGACGCCTCACCAGCTCCGTCCCCAACCTCTTCTTTGGCCGGGTCATCGCCGCCATCCCGACGCCCTTGCCTCATCTCTCCCTGCCATGGGACATCGACTTGGTGGGCGCGGAGCTACATAGTAGCATCATGCGATAAAGGTGTAGATCGAGGCGTGCCACCCCGACGCAGAGGTCGTGGTCCTCAACACACCGATCCAAAGTTCAAGGAGATGCAATTGTCCATTGATGCATCCTTTGAGTCAGTCCGAGAGGACGAGGAGGCGAGGGTGGCGCACACGACGAAGAAGCGTCGGCTGGAGTGGACGTTGCCGGAGGTCAACACATTCTTTGTGTCAATTCCTTCCGACGATAAGGATGGGGTGCAGCCGCCGTGGCCTCCTGGATCCCACGACACGGAAGCCTTCAGCTTAGGCTCCGGCAATGACGATGTCTTTGTCATCTCAAACAACGACGAGTAGGCTGCCCTGCAGTGGGGACGTTGGAGGCATTCCCGCAGCGAGGAATCGGGCGCGCCATCCATTTAGTGTAATTGGTATATATTTTGTGATTGGAACACTAGCATGAGTAGATGCAAACTAGTTAAATTGTGATGTTCAATTAATGTTTAATCAAGATTTACTTTAATTAGTATCTTAACTAATTTAAACTAACACTAAGGCTACTCATAGTGAGAAGTATCATATAGTAGTATCATGCATATGATACTAGTGTATGATACTATCTTCATAGAGCATAGTATCATAGAGTAGTATCATACATGATCTTATTTATGGCCATGCATGACATAAAGTAGTATAACATTTATTATGTCGCGGTATCTACCTATGTTACTCTAACCCTCTCCCTCTTCTTTAATTCTCTATCACATTAGCATGTTTCCTATTCCAAGTGCATGATACCTGTTAAGATACCCCCACTATGGCTAGCCTAAATGGCAGCGAGAAATTAGGCGCGCCAGCCATTTACCAATATATATTAATTAATGTTTAATCAAGGTTTACTTTAATTGTGGGTCCCCATTGCCAGTTAACCCCTAGTGTCATACAAGCCATTTAATCAAGGTTTACTTATTACTGTAATTGTGAGCGATAGTCAGGCTCTAGAATAAGGGTCTGTTCTGATATCCTCCAACTTCACAAAACTTCACATAACCAGCTTCTCACGCTAGCTTCTGGCTCTGCCCCGCGATCTCAATCCGTTCTGCTCGATCGATAGCTTCTTCGAGCGATCCATTGGCTGGCAGCCCAGCTAGGCCTGTTCGGTGGCATTTGGGCCGGCTGAAACTAGCCCATTTCGAGGGAGAGAGGAAAGGTTACGTACGAGGGAGAGCGAACCGTTTTCTTAAGTGATGACACATCGGTCGTAATATCATCGAACTTCATCTTTTCGATTTGGTGGAGCTAGGCCGACCTCGCTCCAGTTTTTTGCGCTGGAATCGCCCAAAGCTTCCCGAAGCTAGCTTCCGGCGGCAAAATCGTCCGGCTCTGCTTCGCTCCAGAATTTTGTGAAGCGTGGAGTAAGAGGAGATCAGAACAGGCCCTAAGAGCCCAGCCCGCTCCCCTCTCTCTCTCTCCTCTCTTCTCACTCCTTCAAGTAGGATCTTTATGACATAGTAAATCTTATAGCCTGCTGACTCGGTCTTATTAGACTTGCACTTATTAGTCGGATAACGCGTAGCGCCATCTTTAATTTAGCGCCGGGCTTGGGCTTGTTCTCTTTTTCTTTTAGGGTATACTAGCAAAAGAGCCCGTGCGTTGCAACGGGAGAAAAAACACAACACACTCTTAACCGAACAACCATCACTCAAGACCACAATAGGCCCATCTCCTTTAGTTTAGCGACGCATCATATTTGTGTTGCCTCTTATCCTTCTTCTCACCCTCGCCGGCGGTGGCCTTAGTGTTCACACAAACCAAAACGTGTTAGAATGTGATTAATCCTAAGACGTCTCTCTCTCTCCCTCTCTCCTCCCTCTCCCTCTCTCTTGCTTTCTCTCACACTTGCGATGAGAAATCTATTCTTTTCCCCTGCGACGTATTCAGAGGTATGCATGTGTAGTTCTTGATGTTTTGTTTTCCCTATATGATTATAGTGGATGTTTATTTGCAATCCGGATTGCCGCCTGTATGAAAGAAAAATGGATTGTGTGCTATAGTTATAAGTTTGCTTCCAAAATAATATTTAAAAAATATTTAACAGGTAAAATTAACATCATATACAGATTTCACACATTTTTCTAATCAAATTTCATATATAACATATTAAAATCAGAGTTACGGTTTAAAAGATACGTATAATTTAGAGAACCATTTGTTTGAATTAAATATCTTCCAAAATAATATTTATAAATACTTAAAAGGTTAAAATAATCTTATATTCATATTCTACATATTTTTCTAATCAAATTCCATATATAACATGTTTAAATCGGAGTTACGGTTTAAAAGATATGGATGGTTTAAAAAAGCATTTGTTTGACTTAAATATGATCCGCGGATGGAATACCTAAAAAGTCAGTTTTTTTTTTTGAAAAACTGTAAAATAACGGTTCGGTGTGACTTAAATCTGGACTGCGGGTTGATTTCATGAAAACACAAGGGCTTTTTTGCAAATTGACACGATGAACGGGCAAAAACCCAACGTGCTTTATTATTACTAGCAAATATGCCCGTGCATTGCAACGAGAGACAAAAAAATTATGGCTAACCAAATAAGTATGACTCAATATCCTGATATATGAGCGTACTCTATTTTAACACAGTGGCTCACCATGTTGTTATGTTTTTTCTCACCCTAGCCGATGATGGACGCGATGTCCACGTGATCACAATGCATTCGACGTGGTAAATCCCAAGGCTATGAGTTTGCCAGTGCATGTCACGCTTGTCATTATGTTGCGCAAGGGAACGTTTAAAACTTTAAAAACAAATCTCATTGACCACGAACTACTCCCAACGCCAAGACATATAAAGGCTTTCAAAAAACTAATCAAATCCTAGACATAAAATACTTTTGAATCAGTGAACAGTTTTTCGAATCGACAAACATTTTTTTAATTTTTGATTTTTTCAAAAATATCATGAACATTAGTTTTTTTATATTTTTTTAAATGTATGGACCGGTTTCGTATTCATTAACATTTTTTGACTCAACAAACCATTTTTGAATTGATGAACTTTTTTTTAAATTGGGAACAAAATTTAAGAAACAAATATTAATTTTTATTTTTGTGAACAATTTCTAAAATGTCACGGACATTTTTTTTCAGATTCCCGAATATGTTTTGAATACACGATCATTTTTTCAAAATCATGAACATGATTTTATTTCCCAACCATTTTTTTTCCAAATTGTGATTTTTTTATAATTTTGCGAACAGTTTTGCGAAACCACCAACATTTTTTGAACCTGCAAACTTTTTATGATTTTCTAAACAATTTTTGAATTCAAATATATTTTATGATTTATTAAACATTTTTCTCGAAAACTCGCAACTTTTAGAATATTAAAATACCGAATTAATTTAAAGAAGAAAAAAGAAAGAAAACAGAATGAGAAAAGAAAATACAAAAAAGTAAAATAAAAAAATAGGGAAGTGAAGCCCCGCATATGGGCCGGCCCATGAACGCATACATGTGTGAGAAAAGAGAGATTAAAATTGTGGTATTTGGGGATCAAACCCTGGTCTCGTCCCAAAAGGAGCAATCGGCCAACCGCTCTGCTGCTCATCGTTCTGCGACCTATAGTCATCGCGCCGCTATAAGACAACGAAGAAGGCGGCAATCTTTGGTCCGAAAAATCGAATCGTTTTTCCACTTACGGGTGGCATTGGTGGGTAATTTTTACCAACTTAAAGGGTAATTTTAATGACGGATGACCAGAAGCGATAGCTGCTTTATTAATAGGTAAAGATAAAGATAAAGAGGTAGAGATAAGGCCGTAAGAATATGCTGACCCTGAAGGGAAGCCCAGCCGTGGTCGGTTTGGAGCCCGTCCACAGAAGGCGGAAGAAACCCAATCCAACAAGGACAAGAGGAGGAGGTTTCGCCAACGCTCGCACGCCATTGATTTGGAGAAATAAAGGGAAAGCAAAAACTCCAACGCCATGGCTCCGACCGAGGGATCTTCCATGGCGGATCTTGCCGCAGTCGAGGAGGAGCCACCGATCTCCCGCCCCATGTCTTGGCTCCCTCCGCACAGCCCCCACGACCGCGGCGATCCTCCACCAAAGTCGGACGTCCTCGACACCCTCGTCTACGCCGACGACCGCACCAATGCCTCCACCGCCGAGGGCTTCACCAGCAACGGCCACGCCATCTGCCTCACCTTCTGGCCCGCGCATCCGCCGCTCATCTCCTACTTCACCGTCCACCTACCCACCCTCCTCCAGGACAGATCCGCCACCTCGCTCACCCTTCTGCCACGCCTTGTCCGCACCGACGGCGACCCATAGTTTTCACTTTCGAAACCATTTTTTTTTCGCTCACCCTCAAAAGCACCGATATTTCGGAAATTTCGTAAATTTCGAGCAAATTAACGAATTTTTTTTATTAAATTTGAATAAATTCGAACACAAAGTATTGAATAAGTAACTTTTTAGCACGAATTTTTCACCAAAATTCGTCTATCCGAATGGTGTGATCACTACGTCAGTCTTTGTAGATCCAGGTTCGAATCCCAGTGACATAATGTTTTTGTCAAATTTTCATATAGCAGGAACAGTAAAGTAGTACAAAAAATGTGCGGCCCTGGGATCCGAACCGAGGCCTTAAAGTGTGCAATAACACCAGCATACCACTCTGCTAAGCATATGAATACAACTAAATTAGATTCCAGCTCTCTCTTATACGTTTAATTTTAAAATACCAAAATAATTTAAACGAAACATAAATGTTTCAAGGACCCTCGAAATGAGCGAAATTTCGAAAAATTTCGTCGAAAGTGAAAACTATGCGGCGACCTCGCCCTCTTCCGCGTCATGATCGGCTCTTAATACATCGACCCGGACCACAACAACTACATCATCTACCGTGCCGGCGTCAACAAGCTTGAGGTGCTCCCCACCCACCCCACCCGCTTGTTCGCCGACTGGTCAGTCGCCCTCCTGAGCTGCCCCGGCGACGGCAGGTTCTTGGTCGCCAATCTCCGTTCAACTTACGACCTTGGGCAGTACGCCCTCGACCTGTTCGACTCCGGGTCAGGCACATGGAGCACCAGGTCCATGCATACCGAGCCTCCACACGAGGACTGCTACTAAGGCACTCCGACCAAGGTGATCGCCCTCGGTGGCCATCGAGGTTCAGTCGGCTGGGTCGACCTTGTTAGGCAGACCTCGACGGCTCTGGCTCCGGCGATCACCGGAGTTTTACACGAGAGTGAGTGCGAAGAGGGAGAGGGTCTTTGCGCTGCTAACTTGCCGCAACTTTTCTGTTTCTGCACTTTTATTCAGAGGTTTTCCAACCGAATTACAACGAAACGCGGAGCTCGTGCGAGTAGTGGACGCCGCCATCCCAGCGCCCCTCGCGCTTCGCCCGCCATGGCGCCTTGACCGTGCTTTCGTGCCATCCCACGATCGGGTCAGGGCGCCGCTAAAAACTCTAACTAAAACCGAGTCACAGCTCGGGCTTATCTGACGAAACTGAAAACACTGACGAAACTGAAAACTATCGACACCTAAAACCATGAACCTGAACTTTGAAGTTTACCCAACAATCACCCCCTAAACTGATCGTTCAGGGTGTTGCCTCGATCATGCCGATGCTTGAGCGCAGCTGCTGCAGTCGAACACGACCAAGGGGCTTGGTGAGCATGTCTGCAAGTTGAAATTCTGTTGCCACATACTCAAGTTCGATCCTCTTTGTCTCCACGCAATCTCTGATGAAATGATACCTGAGCTCGATGTGCTTCGATCTGTCGTGCATCACAGGGTTCTTCGCCAGAGAGATTGCGGATTTGTTGTCGACCTTGAGTCTCACTGTCTTCTCTTCCTTTTCTCTGAACTCGCCGAGCAGACGCGCGAGCCAGATTCCCTGACAGGCTGCTGTGGTTGCTGCGACGTACTCTGATTCGCAGCTGGAGAGTGCCACAATCTTCTGCTTCTGTGACTGCCAGGTTATCACTCCTCCTCCGAGCAAGAACAGGGTCCCGGAGGTGCTCTTGCGTGTGTCCACATCGCCGCCAAGGTCACTGTCGCTGTAACCAGTGAGTTCAGGCTCACCATCTCCTCTGCCGTACTTGCAGCCCAGATGCAGAGTGCCGGTGATGTACCTCAAGATGTGCTTGACGGCGGTGCGGTGCTCTTCAGTTGGCGCCTCCATGAAGCGCGAGACGTACCCAACCGAGAAGGTCAGGTCAGGGCGCGTGTGCACCAGATAGCGCAGGCTGCCGACGACGCTGCGGTACTCTGTCGCATCCACTGGTGGTGCCGTGCTCTCCTTTGATAGCTTGAACCGAGGCTCCATGGGGATGTGACAAGGTTTGCATCCAGCCATGCCACTCTTCTCCAGGAGTTCCCGTGCGTGCGCGCTCTGTGAAATGACGATGCCATCCTCTGCCTGCTTCACTTCAATTCCAAGATAGAAACTCAGCAGACCCAGGTCAGACATCTTGAACAGCTTCTGCATCTCTCCTTTGAACTTGATGATCTCCTCTGTGTCGGACCCGGTGATCACCAGGTCGTCCACGTACACGCCCACGATGAGGCGTGTGGTCGCCGTGCCCCGTGCGTACACCGCGTGCTCTGAGGGACAGCGCGTGAACCCCAGCTTGCTCAGACATGTGTCCAGCTTGGTGTTCCACGCTCTGGGAGCCTGCTTCAGGCCGTACAGCGCCTTGTTCAGGCGCAGGACAAGATGCTCCTTGCCGGCGACGACAAATCCCGGTGGCTGCTGCACATAGACTTCTTCCTGGAGCTCGCCGTTCAGGAACGCCGATTTGACGTCCATGTGATGAACGGCCCAGCCCGCGTTCGCCGCGAGTGCCAGCAGCACCCGTACTGACTCGAGGCGCGCTACTGGGGCAAACACCTCGTCGTAGTCGATGCCATGCTGCTGTACATAGCCCTTCGCCACGAGCCGAGCTTTGTGCTTGAGTACCTCCCCGCGCGCGTCCTTCTTGACCTTGTAAACCCACTTCAAGCCAATGGCGCGATGCCCAGGAGGGATAGAAGTGAGCTGCCATGTTTGATTGTCCTCGATCGAGCTCAACTCTTCGATCATGGCGCCCCGCCAACTCGATTCTTGTTCTGCCTCAGTGAACGAGCTCGGCTCCTCAGCGGCCAGCAGGTGTAGCTCTTCGTCTGGGTCGTCCGCCGGGCCGAAGTCCAGCACGTTCTGCAAGGTGCGGAAACGGTGCTCTCGCTCTATGTCGTCTGCCGCGTTGAGCACGTTGTCGCTGAACGATGTTGGTGGCGACACCAGCTCCACCCCTCCTGGACTGACAGAAAATGGAGTTGTCAGTGCTGGGCTTGATGAAGCTGCTATTGACGGTGCTGGAGACGCTGGTGGTGTGGTCGGAGGCGAGGTGGCTGCACCCCCCCCCCCCCCATCTGTCACCCCTGGAGATTTGCTCACCAGGTGTTCGACCACGAACGTGTCGGCCCCACTGAACGTGTTCACGGCGCCTTCCTCTCTTGCCCAGTCCCAGTGCGCCCCTTCGTCGAACATGGCGTCGCGTGTGATGTGCACGCGCCCAGTTGTTGGGTCATAGGCTCTGTAGCCCTTGGTGCCGGGCTCATAGCCGACGAAGATCATCGGCCGGCTGCGATCGTCGAGTTTCTTGAGTCCAGGGCGGGTGTCCTTCACATGCACTACACACCCAAAAGTGCGCAGATAATGCACATTCGGCTTGCGTCCATGCCATGCCTCAAATGGCGTCACGCCGTCCAGGCTCTTGGTGGGCGCGCGGTTCAGCAGGAACACTGCCGTCGTGACCGCTTCACCCCAGAACTCACCGGGAACGCGCTTGGCCTTCAGAAGACTCCGGGCCATGCGCACCACCGTGCCGTTACGGCGCTCCACCACACCGTTCTGCTGCGGTGAGTACGGGGCGGTGAGGTGACGGCTGACGCCCAGCTCGGTGCAATACGCCGTGAATGAGCCGGACGTGAACTCTCCACCGCGGTCCGTCCGCAGCGTCTGCAGCTTGCGCCCTGATTCAGACTCCGCGAGAGCTTGTACGCGCTTGATCGCCGCTGCAGCTTCGTCCTTTGTTGCGAGTAGCACGAGCCACATGAACCTGGTTGCGTCGTCCACCAGTAGAAGGAAGTATTTCTTCCCGCTCGGTGTCGTTGGCGAGATCGGCCCGCAGAGGTCGCCGTGCACGAGCTCCAGCCGCTCCTGTGCACGGTGCTTGGCCTGCTGTGCGAACGCGGTGCGCCGCTGCTTGCCCGCCAGGCACGCGTCGCAGAGTTGATCCACATGCTCAACCACGGGCAGGCCGCGCACCATGTCCTGGCGCGCTAGCTTACGCAGAGCGTCGAAGTTGAGATGCCCGTAGCGCGCGTGCCAGGTCCACGCCGTGTCACCGCCGCTGTGCGCTGCAAGACACACGGGCTGCGCGATCCGTAACGCAACAGAGTACAGGCGATTTGGTGCTCTCTGTACCTTGGCGAGGAGGCGACGCTCCCGATCGTGCACGCGCAGGACGCCGTTCTGGATCAGCACCTGGCAACCGCTCTCGTCGAGCTGGCCCAGGCTGATTATGTGAGAGCGCAGCCGCGGGATGTAATACACCCCCGTGATCGCGCGGTGCTCGCCGGTCTTGCACGCCAGGAGGATGGTTCCTCGACCGCAGATGTTGACGACCGAGCCGTCCCCAAACTTGACGGTGCCGGTGACAGCCGTGTCGAGCTCGGCGAAGACGGCGCGATCGCCAGTCATGTGGTTGGATGTGCCCGTGTCCAAGTACCACACGCCGCTCCCGGCGCCGCCGCTCCCCTCATGCCCGAGGAGAACCTGGACAGTGTCCTCGACGAGGTGGACCGGCGCGGCGTCTACGCTGACAGAGTTGTGGTCAGAGAGCCCGCAGGTTTGGGCCATCAGCAGGCTCTGCTCCTCGTCCTCACCGCCGGCCTGGACGAGATTCGCCTGCTCCTTGAGCCGGGCCTTGCACTCGCGCGCCCAGTGCCCCGCCCGCTTGCAGTAGCGGCAGATGTCTTTAGACTTGTCCCGCTGCTGGTGCCACGGCCGCCGTTCTGGCCACGACCGCCGCGTCCGCGGCCGCGCCCTCTGTCGTGCCCACGGCCACGGCTGTTGCTGCTGGACGATCCGTCCCCTTCACGCAGCTTCAGACGCGCGAACCACTCCTCCTCCGTGAGGAGCAGTTTGCCACCGCCGCCATCACCCCCGGAGGGAGCGCCGTCCAGATCGTACCTCTCCTCGGCGGCCTTCAGCCGCCCGATGAGCTCCTCGAGCGCCAGAGTGTTGAGGTCGACCAGTGTCTCGATCGCACACGCCATCTGCGAGTAGGCCTTGGGGACGACCGAGAGAAACTTGCAGACGACGGCGGGCTCGCCAATCTTGTCACCAAGTAGCTCAAGCTGAGTTACCAGAGAGGATAGGCGCATACCGAAGTCGTCGATGCCCTCGCTGTCGTTGAACTTGATTGCCTCGTACTGGCGGCGTAGAGACGTCGCCTTGGCCTCGCGAACACGCGCCACGCCCAGCCGCATTGTCTTGATCGTGCCCCAAGCGTCCTTCGCCGTGGGCTTGACGGCGAGTGTGGACACCATCTCCGGCGGCACCGATCGCAGCAGGCACTCCATTGCCGTGCGATCTGTTTCTCGCTCCGGAGTCCCGTCGTTGACGGCGACCCAGAGCTGGCGCGCCTCCAGCATCACTTGCATCAGGAGGGCCCAGTCCGCGTAGTTAGTGCGCGTTAGCATGGGCCAGGCCCCGCCGGTGTCGCGGACAACGCGCTGGTGTACAACCATGGCGCCGCCGCCTCCACTATTCCCTGAATCCACCACTGTCTTCCCCGGGCTGTCAGGTCCTGCCATCTCCACAGGTGATCGAGCAACGGGGCTCTGATACCAACTGTCAGGCAGACCTCGACGGCTCTGGCTCCGGCGATCACCGGAGTTCTACACGAGAGTGAGTGCGAAGAGGGAGAGGGTCTTTGCGCTGCTAACTTGCCGCAGCTTTTCTGTTTCTGCACTTTTATTCAGAGGTTTTCCAACCGAATTACAACGAAACGCGGAGCTCGTGCGAGTAGTGGACGCCGCCCCAGCGCCCCTCGCGCTTTCGTGCCATCCCACGATCGGGTCAGGGCGCCGCTAAAAACTCTAACTAAAACCGAGTCGCAGCTCGGGCTTATCTGACGAAACTGAAAACACTGACGAAACTGAAAACTATCGACACCTAAAACCCTGAACCTGAACTTTGAAGTTTACCCAACAGACCTATGGAATGGCATCCTCATCGGTGATCTGCTCCGCAATGATGACGTCCTCCGCTTTATCCATTTGCCTGTGCTTGTGGTGCCCAACAAGATGACCCCGGGCCGTTTGTCCTGTGACCGGGACGTCTCTGTCGGCAGAGACGGCTCCATCAAATACTCAGAGGTGTGGGCTCATCCCGTCCCTGGCTCACCGAATCGCGCCACCTACATCTCCGAGGACTGGGGTGCTGCCATACTGACATGGCTGGAGCCCAAGAAGAAGTGGCACATCGACCTCAAGCTCAAAGCCTCGGACATCATCGTGGACGAGACTCACTCCCAGTTGCTTCCTCAGCATGATGTCAAGGCCACAACGAAGAATGCAACCTTGAGCAGACTTCACACAGGGCATCCTGCTCTCAGCTTGCATGATGATGATGTTGTTTACATCATGGCCAAGGTTGACCACATGGACGACGACTCGTGGATGCTTGCTGTTGACATGAGGAACAAGACTCTGAAAGGAGTGGCTGCTCTCACCAGTAAAAGAAGCTGGGGTTTTAGATTCATGTACTTGCAAAGTGACCTCTCCAACCATCTGATGCCCACAAGCGAAAACACCGAGGTCTTCAACCTTCCGCCCAAAGGCAAAAGGTCATCACGCAGGTAAATATCTTTCCTTCCGTCTAGTATTTTTGAAATAGTGATAGTGTTGCACATGGTAATATGCAGTAAATCAGTAACCGAACCTGCTCTTTGGAAGGAGTAGATTTGTACTCTACTCCCTCTGTAAAGAAATATAAGATCGCTTAGATCGCTATACAGAGGGAGTAACTATTTGGGCAACAAGGTTTATGTCCTTTCTCTACGCAAGGGATGCGTTCTTGTAGCCTTGTAGCAGGTCTCGCCAAAGTAAAATGAAGCAGAAATTTAAAGGTGGAAACACAAATTGTAACTGACTTGGATTCTGCTTTTGCCAGAGAGCAAAGAAGAGCCGGTCTTCCTCTGTGGACATTAGGAATAAGTGGTTTATTAGAGTGATGTCATCCTGCTATTTGATTGCGAATATACATCCGACATCTTATCATGTAGTGTAAGCAGGTTTTCACCTGAGGTTATCTTAACGCTAAAACATTGCACCTTTTTTATATGCTCACAGAAAGAAGCGTAACGCTGCTAAAACTGGCAAGCAAGAAGCTGGGAAGACTCTTGCTAACAGCTGTCGTGTGGATGCTGATGCGATTAGGGGGGAGCAGAAACATTTGCTGCAAGTTGCGGAACAAGAAGAACAGGAGCTGACGATACTCGAGCCTCGAGTTATTTCAGTAAGGTAGTGATGGCTATAAATGGATACAATGTTAGTGGAATGTTCCTGTTTGTTCTATCTTGTCGATGCTTTCTCTGCCTTCCTAAATCTCCCAGGCGTTGAGGGAACATTTGCTGCATGGTTCTATGGTTGACGAAAAGGTGGTACTTAAGGTGTGCTAAGTAAGGTAGTGGCGACACAGATATTTAAGGTGTGCTAAGTAAGGTACTGGCGACTACAAGTGCATGAATAATTTGAACAGTATTCTGATGTTGTCTTTTCTTCACCGGTCGAATGTGATTTGCTCCCGTGGTTTGCAGTTTATTACTATCTACCTGTGACAATGTAAACATTGTCTTCCCGGACTGAAATTGTCTAATCTTCGTCAGAAAAAGTAGGGTTTCAGGATGTACGCTGGATAGTTGCTGCTTCACTGCATCGAAATTTTCACTCTTTAGAGGTACTCGCTTGCAAAAACGTCTTATGTTGTGGGACGGAGGGAGTAGAATAATAATGGTTGTCAGAAGGACATTAGAAGACCCATGTATTTCTTGGACATCTGAAAGGCTTGGCATGGATTCAACCCATTCTGGAACAATGTGCCCAATATCATATTCTGAGGAAGGTTCTTCACTGAACTTGATTCGATACCCATTGCTGAATATAGTTGCGGAACTATGCAGTTTATTACTACCTACCTGTGACAGTGTAAAGTGGGTGATCTGGATATTACATATTTCTCCAATAGTGTGCTATGTCGCTCGATCTGACAATTCATTTGATGATCTCTGTGCTCTCGAGTCTCGACGACTCCTTTTCTTATGCCTCTTGTAATCAAGGTACAAGATATGAAATATATGTTGTATAAAACTACCTGGTGAACCTATTCATATTGAATCTGTATTCAGTAACATAGGCCGGATCAGTCAACTTTATCGAGCCTATTCATATTGGACTTAATTATAATGGCCATTGGAATTTTATCGATAATTCTATTTTTCATGATAATTCGGATTTGTTTTTTTTTTGCCAGAAACATACAATCTATTTATCTTCAATCATGGCAGTACAAAGAACAACAGAGGTAATACAAATTAGAGTGAAGTGCATCCTAGGTTCTTGAACTATTTCGAAGGTGCCACGTAGGTCCTCAAACTATGTTAAGTGTCATCTAGATCCTCAGAAATGCTTGAAGTGTAATAGGTGTGTATATATGTGACACCTCTGAAATAGTTCAAGGACCTACGTGACTCCTTTGAAATAGTTTGAGGATCAGGATGACACACATATTGCACTTTGAGGACTTGGATGGTGATTTTCATACTTCAAGGACCTACGTGACACCACTGAAATAGTTCGAGCACCTAGGATGCACTTCACTAAAAATCACAACCATCTTCGTGGACGACTACAAGCACTGGAGCGTGCAGCAACAATTTTTTCTCATATCACATTCACATATACAGTACTCATGAAACAATAAATATTTTTGTCACACGATTCTTTATAACTTCAGTTACTATATTTTTTCGTTCTGAACATTGATTTCCAATTTGTAGTGTAATATTATACCGAGTTAATGCATAACTTTAACTACTATAAACATATCCACGCAAAGAAAAAAAAGACTTAAACCACTAAACATCATCACTATACAAGTAATTGAAATTCTCATCCAATTTGACCGAGCCTCTCTTAGGATGCGTTTGGTAGACTACATTAGCCTCAGTCAGGGCCAATGGATGCGATTTTGGCCTGTTTGGTTGCTTGAGTTGCACATGAATCTTGGCCCACACAAACCTTAAAGCTTCTCTGGATTTGGCTCTCGAGGAAGTCTCAAATTGGCCACATTCCAACGTCAGGCCTCGATGATGAAACTCTAGGCACGTGGGTGGATGCAGTTGCATGCGCGGGAAACGGTGCGTTGTTTCTTGAAGTGGCGCCATAAATTCCCTCACCCTTGTCTCACCGCTCACTCTCCCCTCTCCCTCTCTCTCACCGGCGGCGGCGAGCACAAGATCTGAACGACGAGCAGCGCCGACGAGTATCGGAGTCAAGATCTGGATGGCGAGCACCGGCGCCAAGCACCGGCTTCATCACTACTCAGGCATGCGTTTTTAAATGGCAGTAAGCCCTCTGTCCTAGATGGCATCGATTTACGCATCGATCATACCGTTTGTGCCTCGATTTAGGCATCGAATCTACTTGTAGGCTTCAATTTGGACCAAACAAAGCATATCTGATTAAGGATTTGAGCGGTTTGAATGAAATTGCGTAGGATTTTCACTAACGTGGCGGGCGCATGGGGGGGGATGCAAACCAACAAGCTGTAGAGAGAGAGCCTAGCAGCGACATGCTTGGAGGCGCTTGGATCGATGGTAGCCTTTAGGATCATCGACCTCCAAAGGGCCTAGGCATACTCTCGAAAAAAATATCAAAAGAAAAAATGATGTCAAAAAAACCGGCACATCAAACACATAATAATGACATAGATAGATGAACAATAGCCCACACCGAATTCAAGGCAGCAAACACATAATATGTTACAGTAACATATTATGTTACCACAAGCACCTCTTTCCTTATTAAATACTTGCCACATAAGCATAATTGTCTTGAGATGTGTTAAGTTACTGCCTAAGTTACCCCCACTATGACTAGCCTCATAACAGAGTAGTACCTGCATTTTCTGTGCGCAACAAACACTTGTGACCCCACCTACAACGAGGCGCAGCCCAAGGTTTGGCATCCAATCCCTCAAGGGAAAAAAACGCATAGCTAATAGTCCTGGAAATCCTGATCGGTTTTCTAGCTAACCGCTCTCCCAAGTCGGCGAATGCTACTAGTACAAAACAGGTAGGTCACCCGATGCAGATAGGTATGAAGACAGCACCAACAACAGAAAACACTTGCTTGGCGTTCTACCACAATGGAGCAACAACTGTAGCAATAGGGAGTTGGGAGTTGGTGCCGTCCCTTTGGTGATCCGCGAGTTGGAGTTGCCCTAATAGGGAAGGAACGTGCCCTCTCCACAACCATTTCCTAATAGAAAACCGTGTGCAGAGTAAAAAAAATTGTTGGCAGCTGCACGTCGACCCTGCAGCGCCCCTGGCAGCTGCACGTCGGGCGTCGTCATCACAGCATGCCGCTTGATTGCAGCACAGCCAGCACGGAGGCGCAGGCGCTCCCTTGCAACTGGACGGCCACCCTTGCAGCACTGGCGCAATGGTCGTGTCCTAAAATGGCGCGTTTTAGGGTTCCTATCTGGTAAATCCCCAACCCTCCTCCGCTACGAGAACTCCTCACCGACGAAGGAATAAAAAAAGGTTTTACGGGCTGCCTATATATGTTTACCGGCTGGGTCATTTTAACAGCATCTGCTCGGACTAAAATTTTCACGTATCTTGTAAATCGGCTGGGATTTTAAGGCCGGTGAGCTTATACGGGGTCTGCTAGAGATGCTCATCGGATCCGGCGCGTTTTAGGGTTCCTATCTGGTAAATCCCCAACCCTCCTCCACTGCAATCTCTCTCTCTCTCTCTCTCTCTCTCTCTCTCTCTCTCTCTCTCTGACGAGATTAGATTAGTTTTAATCTAGTATGTTTTAAGTTTGTGCGATGAACTTCCGGCGAACTATGGTGGCAGGAACATGTGTGTCTACTATGTTTAATTTCTGCAGTATGTTTTGAAGGATCTACTCTGTTGTGCCTTCCGCGGTACCGCGAAATCGTTTTATAGTATCTCGTAAACAAAATTTGTGATACCGCGGTTTACAGGATCTGCTAGAGATGCTCTAATGAGATTTTAAAGAACCCATTGGTATATGTTGGCCAATACTAATGTGAAAGTGCTTTACAACGTTGCCTTTTCTCCACTAGTGAAGTTACCACAATATTTAGCTGTGGAGCTTCAGGTCACTTTTGTTTTTCTTTCTAAAGAGATAGTGGGGCCAAGATGAACATTAAAGGTGTTCTTTTGTTACGAAACATTGGAGTCAAGGTGAGCACAATATTTGTGTAATTTAAATACTATTGTTATGTGGGAAAACAGTTGAGTAACGCCTAAAATAGTCCAAACATATTTTTCTTGGAAAGGAGGGTTTTCCTCAAGTAGTCCCAACTTCATTGCCTAAGTTGTACCATGGTTTTCTCTGATGTTCACTCCAAACTTTGTCAGTTGATCTAACAATCAACATTACCAACAATTCCCTGGCACCCATTTGCGGGGACACAATTCCATGTCCATCCCTGAGTTTCTCTCGTGTGTGCGTGCATATATCAGCTCGCCAGTGACCAGCCTATGTGTATGCAGTAAAAAGGAAAGGTGATGAGTTGAACAGCTAACACTGCTAGGGAAAACCCTAATAGTAGCGCTTGAAATATGCATAGCAGTAGCGCTGCGTCCAGCGCTACAGCTAACTAGTAGTAGTAGCGCTGGGAAGGGAGCGCTACTGCTATACCTAGTTAGCAGTAGCGCTCTCCTCTGAACAGCGCTACTGATACTTGTAAGTAGCAGTAGCGCTTATTCTAAAAAGCGCTGCTGCTAAATTTTCCTGTATTTTAAAAAATACAGCTTATTTTCACTGTGTGGTTTTATATACAGTACTTTCATCATATGATTTTATGACCATGATTACTTATTATATATAACAGTTGGTGAAATGAGCGTGGAGTAGATTCAAGTGGAGGCAACATGTGGTGCATGTCGAAAGTACTACTGTAATCCAAACTTGATCTAGTTTGGATTAGTTGTACTTTCGATGTGCACCACATGTTGGCTTCACTTGAATCTAATCCAGGTTCATTTCACCCACTGTTATATATAATAAGTAATCATGCTCATATAACAACTTAGCATCATGCATCATAGATCATAATAATAAATAACTCATCATTGGTATCATAATAACAAGTCATACTCATCATCATCGATCATACAACTTCTACTCGATACCACATCATCATCATAGTCATCTAACCAATCCTACTTAGTTGTTCTTAGCACATGATCATGAGTATTATTAACTAGGACCTACTACCTTCTCTTAGGTAAAATAGCAAAAAACAAGATAGGCCCTGACTCTCCATTATGGAGAATGGAGATTATCCTGTCTTCAATTCTTGCCTTTCGCACAATGTTGCTTCCAAGTACCTCCTTACGACTGTCCATACATTTTTTCCATTCTTTGATTTTCATGTCTCCACTTCTTTTAGAAATCTGATATGGACAGGTGAGATTCGTAGGATGACCTGGCCGTATGTTCAAAATATCAAGGTGACCATTCTGATACATCAGATGAGGCACACGATCATTCGGGATTTTCTGTTGAAAAACATAGTAATAACTTCGTAGTTAGCAATGTAGTTATGTTTTAAAAGAATTTATGAAAAGATGCACGGATGTCGTAATACTAAAAAATCTTACCATGGCATCTCCATGGATATTACCGTAGTTCAACATGTGCACTAGTGGCACGTATTGACCATAATGTGGAGGAGTTTTATAATAGATATTGTAATTCTCAAGATCAGTATAAAATGCGACCAGATAATTTTTCTCCTGATAAGTTAACTCAGAGCCATCGGTGTAGTAGGTTTTGTCTACCATGTTCCGCACATTGTTTGAACAATGAAAATAAGTTGTCAATGGAAATAAGCAGTCAACTATTTTGAAATGAACAATATAAATTAGTTAATAACTATGTTTGAGAAACTCACATAGCGGTAGAATTGGAAGCGTATCAATAAGGACCCAAATGTTCATATTGTCTTGGTCGATGTCAGGATCACCAAGATCCATGATGACAAGCATACCCTCATAAAAATCATACATCTTGCAAAGTCCTTCCCAAATTTTGCAACCAAAATGGGTTACGCTCTCAGAATTATACAGATTTACTTCAAAATCCATAACATGATGGGTCCTTAGGTGAATTTTCTTTGTTTCCATACTTTCATGGTCTTCAAAACCCATCCTCTCCAAGACATAGCGTCTTGCATAGCATGGGATAAGCTAGTTGAATTATAAAAGATGAAAATTACACGTTGAAATAGTTGAAGTCGTGATTAATTACAAAAAAACACTTGTCGTCGTTGCGTACCGTTTCAACATCGAAGGTCTCCTCGAGCTTAATGCTGAAGCGCCGATCTTCGTCCAGGTGAGGCCTGTCGCACAGACCTCGGTCGTCATGGCACCAGTCGCACTCCCCCGGGAGACTTTCGGCGTCCGAGTACGACATTTTCTACGTTCATAATTCAAATTTTAAACTTGTACAATTCAATATATGTACTATAAAAATTAAATTAGATCATTACTATTCATCACGGGTTGACTATCGATCTGCTGAGTCTATATGGTGGAGACTCTCCCTCACTGATTCCTCTCTGACATTTGCAACCGTCGGTGATGGTTGTTACTCCTCCTTCCCCTAGTGCATAACAAAGGTCTAGCACAAGGAGAAGAAGGAGAAACGACCCCCACGACAACAGTCGGGATTCTTCGTCCTCTCTCATATATGGTGGATACACTCCCTCATAGATTTCCGACCGTCCGTGATGGTCGTTATTCCTCCTTCCCCTAGTGCATACCAAAGGTCTAGCACAAGGAGAAGAAGGAAAAACGACCCCCACGAAAACAGTCGGGCTTCTTCGTCCTCTCTCATATATGGTGGATACACTCCCTCACTGATTTTTCGACCTTCGGTGATGGAGCCTCGACAGACTTAAAGTCAACCCGAAATGTCGCTTAATTATTTTTCGAGAAAATACAGGCCACTCGATATTTCCTACATATTCTAGCACAAGTCATGCCAGAATTCACGGAAAAATCCGGCATGACTTTTGCTAAAAAAGGACATATCGAGCGCCTGAAATTTGCCGGAACGAAAATTAATCAACACTCCGGCAAAACATAGGCCACTATAGGAGGTGTAACCTGCAAACATGGCCGGCCACTTGGGCAAGCACATATCCTATTTGAGTAACACAAGATATACATGTTTATATCTACATCATATGAGCATTCAAACTTGATGGAGTAGTTTTCCAATTTAAGCATTCAATAAGCAAAACCAGATCTTAAAATAAATTAGTATTCAAATTAGCATTCATTCAATAAGCAACACCCCAGAAGGTAGCTCCTCCCAGTACCAGCCCGGCGGAGCCCAGTCCCGGACATGGCTCCTCACCAAGCCCAGGCCTCCTCCGCCAAGTCGACGACAAGGATACGGGATAGGCATCGTCGAAGTCGATGCGAGAATAATTGCTTTAACTAAAACAATAACAACAAATGTGACACCTAAAACACCTAAATTCTATTAACTACGCCTAATTAAAACCTACATTTTGAACATGATTCGATCATAACTAGGGTTCATACTACATTATTCTAAGATTAAACACCTAAAATACCTAAATTAAATTAACAAATGGGGTGGCTGGTCTCACCTCGATCGAGGTCGGAGGGGGTCGGTGACGGGGACGACGGCGGGGATGATGCAGGGGCTCTCCTTGATATCTGCAAAAACAAAATATAAACAAAAACATTATTATCGTCATCTTAGGACTTAGTGAAACTCCATAAGCTACATTTAATTATTCTATTCCAATTTACTTATAGTTTCCTATTCTTTTTAAATTTACTTATTCAAATTTTCTAGAAATTTCCTATTCTATTCAAAAGACCTACATTTACTTTTTCTCAATTTCATATTTTATTCTATTCAAATTTACTTATTCAAAATTTCTAAAAATTTCCTATTATATTCAAAAGACCTACATTTACTTATTCTTTTCAAATTACTTATTCAAATTTTCTAAAAAAATATATACTAAAAACCTACATTTACTAAAAACAAAAACCTACATTTAACAAAAACTAAAACCTATTTACAGAAAGGGGGATGAGGAGGTGTGGGAGGAGGCCAGGAGGAGGGGAAGGAGCAGGAGGAGAGAGCAGGAGGGGGAGGAGGATAGAGGAGGGAGGAGGAGGGAGGAGGAGGAGAGAGCAGGAGAGGGAGGAGGGGCCGCCGGAGAGGGAGGAGGAGGGGGGCGCCGGCGGAGAGGGAGGAGGAGGAGGGGGCCTCCGGCACCGGAGAGGGAGGAGGAGGAGGGAGGAGGAGGGGGAGGAGGAGGAGGGAGGGATCGACCTTGGGGTGGAGGAGGAGGACGGCGACGGCGGCAAGGGCGACGGAGGCGACAGAGAGTGTGAGGGGGAGTGAGAGGACGCACGGGCCGGTTAATTTGGATAAGGGCCCTGTAGCGCTTGTCCGTAAAAAGCGCTACTGCTAAAGTCAATAGCAGTAGCGCTCTCTGTATAAAAGCACTACTGCTAAAATAAAAGTAGCGCTCTCTGTATAAAAGCGCTACTGCTAACGCTAAGCATGTAAATTTTTTCAAAAATACATTGGTCATCAATGATCTTTTTGTGTAGAATCTAAATTGTCAATAGGAATCTTCTCCGGTTTAAGAACCGATGAAGATTCCTATTGCGGCCACAGATCCTACACATAGAGTTCAATGAAGACCAAGTGGTTGTGATGGTTTGAGAAGCATCATATTTAAGGTGGTAAAAATTCTGTTCGTGGAGCGAGGTGGGCCTAAACTTTGATCTTATTAGGAGGGGACTGCATATATCAGTAGCGCTGGTAAGGAAAAAAGCGTTGTTGCTAAGATCAATAATAGTAGCGCTTTTTTCCCATGTGCGCTACTAGTATCCCTAGCATACCTGGGAACGGCCTGTCAGTTTTAGTAGTAGCGTGTTTTCCATCTCCAGCGCTACTGCTATGCTCATAGTAGCAGCGCTCGTAGGGCAACAGCGCTACTACTAAGTAGCAGCAGCATTTACTCTTTTCCAGCGCTACTACTATGATACTGTGTATAAGCATTTTGCTAGTAGTGTAAGAAAAACTCTTCTAAGAAAACAGCATATGCCTGGGCTTGCTCTTGACAATACAAACTGGCATTAAAAATGACTTGGCACTTTGTCAAAGTTGTGCTTTGAGCCGCTCAAGGCAGAAATTTAGAAGCCAATCTTCACTTGGGGAAAAAACTAGAGGACATTCACACTTGGGAAAAAAGTGAAGCAGTTCGACAGAAAAACTAGAGGACATTCACACTCCAGAGGCTCTCGCTTCGCTCCCGCGGGCGGCTCGGGAGCAAACCCTAGCCGCCGCCAGCATCAACCCACCCACCATCCTCTCCTCCCCTCGCCGCCGCCGGCAGCGGTCGCCGGGCAAAGCCCGCGCGGCTCGGAGGCGGCGGGGCCCCTTTCCCCTTCCGTCCAAAGGTGGATGGCGCGGGCCGGTGGCCTCGGCGGGAGCCTGAGCTGCTGCGCGCGCTCGGGCGGCGCGGCTGGCTGTCGGGGCCGCGCACGGAGGCGCGGGCGCGGATCCGGTGGCGGGGCGCGTAGGTGGAGGCGCGGGCTGGGCGCAGCGACCGCGCGAGGATGCGCGCGGCGGGGCGCGAGGAGGCGTGCGGCTGGGCGCGGCGCGCGGCCATGGGTGCGGCGCGCTGGTCGCCGGCGCAGATCTGGCAAGCGGCTACCGCGCGAGGATGCGCGCGGAGAGGCGCGAGGAGGAGTGCGGCTGGGCGCGGTGTGCGGCCATGGGTGCGGCGTGCTGGCCACCGGCTCAGATCTGGCATGCGGCGGCCGGTGGTCTTCGCTTGGCGGCCCAGCGGGCAGGTCTGGATGCCACGGATCCGGCCTTGGCAGCACAAGATGGGCAGTTTCTCTGCCCCGTTTTGCTGCTCTGGAGTCCAGGGGGCCGGAAGGAGACGGTTGTTGGCCGGAGGTCCGTGGCTGGCGGCCCGGGATGGGCACTGGCGGCTGCTGGTGGTGCCCGGTTGCCGCTTGTTGGAGCAGGGTGGCTCCGGCCGCGGATGGATGCGGGGTGCAGGACCCGATCTGGTCTCTGCAGGCCCGTCGATGAGGAGGTTTGCGGGTGGCCCTACACAGCAGTGGTGTGCTCGTTGTGTGGGGGGTGCGCGGTCCAATGGAGGTACGGGTCGACCTCGGCCTGCTGGGCGGGAGTGGCTGCACCGGGTGAAAGCCTGGCCGGTGTTGACCGGCCGGCGACGACGGCGCCTGTGGGCGTCGCTATCCTCCTTGGAGGCGTCGTCGGGAATCTTCACAGCCTTTACTCCCGGATCAAGTCCTTCGGGTGAAAGCCCAGATCCTGCTTCAGGGTCGGGCGGTGGCGTCGTCTTCAACGTCGCTCCCCTCTTTAGGGCGCCGTCTTGAAGAATTTGATCCCTTTGGTGCTTCCTACGACTGGACGTGCATGGTGGCTTCTGTGGCAACGATGACGGTGGTGAGCAACGTCGGAGGCGCGGCTTTGGTCGTGGTAATCGGCTCTTCTTCTCCGGCGTGTCCGTGGGAATGCCTCGACTGCCTGGTGCTGTGAAGTCGAAGCCGCGGTGGGGGGCGCTGGTATACGATGACGCATGTTAGGTGGCTCGTTCGGTGATCCCCGTGACGCCAACCTTGCCTCGTTTCTTTGTGGTTCATCGTCGGAGTCGGAGGTGCGTTGTCTAATGTGGATTGTATGGAGTGTTCTGTTGCAGCCATTAGGGCTGTTTTTCTTTTTCTTTTGATCTTCGGATCTTCTGGTCCTAGGACCTTCACCACCTTGTTGTTTTCCGTTGCTTTCTGCTATTATCAATGAATGCCAGCGACGCTGGATCTTTCAAAAAAATACTTGGGGAAAAAACATCGCTAAAAAAATAGACAGAAAACACGAGCAACAGACTCTGTTCGTCTACCTCTCCTACCTCCACTCTTGCGAAATTTACTCCTGGTTGTAAACAAAAGCATTCACTAAAGCACGGACACTCGCCTCGTTTACACCCTCCCAACCTACCCCTCCCTTTCCGTCCGTCGTGTGTACCCCTCCATTGACTATTTAAAGACCACAAGTGCATCACCAAAAGCATATGTTCATTCTCATGCACACAACAACACGTGAGAGCGAGTAGGATCTAGAGCCCCACATTACCAAGAAGCGCTCTAACACTATCACCACTCACCACCCTCCACCTGCTATGCCTCGCGCTGGCGGTGCATGCTGTGGCGGCGGCCAAGACCGTGCCTGTTGGGGGTGAGGTGAAGGCCGCTTTCAGCCGCAGGGAAGATATCTGGTGCTCCAGGAGCTTCTCAGCCGTTGGATCTAAAATCCAAAGACCAAGGAGAGAGCTCGCGCATTTATTCAAAAAAACACCCCTAAAAATCCGTTATTACAACCAAACCCAGTGCATCCCTAGATAACCGTTAGATTATAGATCCAACGGCTGAGGAGCTCCGGGAGCATCTAAACTTATGTGCTCCCGTGGCACCTGATATTTTCCTTTTAGCCGCTTCTGCGGGAGAAACGGGCACATCAGACGAGGAAAACCTGTTCGTGGGCGTGGGAGGCATAGGGGACATACCGCGTGGCACGGGGCCGCTTGGCCGCAGTCTCATCTTGGTCTGTGGACAACAACGGAGCCGGCATGTTCCCGACGTCACGGGTCAGCTTGGCCGGGTCGGAGGCAAAGTCAAAGTGGGTAGCCTCAGCCTGATCGGCGGCGGTGGAAGAGCTAGCGGCGGCGGAAGAGCCGGCGATATCCCTCTGAGAGAATATGCGAGTAGTAGCATTCCATTCGGCGTGCTCGGTGATGGATACGGCGGCGGAGGAACCAGCGGCGTCACGCCGTGGGCTGCGGTACTGGTTGGGACGTGGTGATTCAGATGCACATGAGCATTTCTTGCACGTGCTTGCATCGTACGTGTGTGCACTGACCTGGCATATGCCACTATATGGCACTGTATTAACAACTTAACGTGATGGTAGCACTCCACCATACCGTCCATCAATATGTGCGGCCATGGCTTAAGTCCCACCGTACGCATGCACATCGGCTACTAGAAATAAGAATCAGGAAGTGAAGAAAAGTTCTAACAATTCATAATTAAAATTAAAGTAAGAACGTACACTCAATTACTAATGGAAAACTAATTGTTCTCGTTCCTTGTAAATATTTTGAATGTTGAAGTCAAATTCACAAAAAAAAAGTACGAGAACACTCTGCTACTAGATCGTACGGATGTTATCAATTTAATCTACTTTCAATCTTGCACCGCCGCTTCCTGGGTAGCAACAACAACCAAAATGAACCACTATTAGAACACTCTACTGCAATTTTTGATGATTGCTACCATTTGGAGTGTGATTTCCCCATTGTTTCTTTTGTGCACTGTCCTAGCTAGGGAAGGTAATAATGTTGCTCATGAACTAGAGAATTTGGTTACGGGTCCTCTTGTAATAGCTTCCTTGATCAACCCTCTAGTGTGTCCATCCCTCTCTCGATGAAAGATGTAACTTTGATTGCAACGTAATAAAGCAGGGACAAGGTTATAAAAAACGATGAAACATATTTAAAAAGCGATCTAGATCAGCGGCGTCCATAGTGACCCCAAAAATATTGGACCCCATGCCTTTCCCAAAGTTGGTTTCCATGCACTCAAGTCCATGTCCAAAATCTAGAAGCCCAGCCACTGCAGAATACAACCAACCGATTCTCACACTCTCTATATTGCCCCCGTAGGCTAATGGTACAAATCACACACCTGTCCAACGACATGGGTTGGCCTATTTAGGTCGTCTTTTTCCGCTCATTTTCTAATGCACGACATTCTTTCTGCTTCCCATATATTTCATATTCCTGTTTTTTTATCGTCTTTCAATTTTTCCTTTTCATTTTTTCCCATTTTTTGTGGTTTCTTATATTTTAATTTTCAGAAATAAATAAATTTCCTGTAAACATTTAAGTCATGTTTTTGAAAAAGAATCGAATAATTTTATAAAAGTTATGAACCATTTTTATAGTTCATGTAAAGAAACTGCAAACAGTTTTGAAATTCATGAATGCCTGTAAAGTACTTGACTTTTTACTAATGTGTGAATATGTTTTAAATTTTTAAATTTCATGAATAACTTTTAAAATCAAGGAAAATTAAATCCTTGAACATTAGTTTATAATCAATTAAAAAATTTAAATTGGAAAACATTTTAAAAGTCCATGAAGAAGTGTTGAAATTTGGAAATATGTTTTAATTGGTGAACATTTTTTTTATGTTTTTAATTCACTAACACTTTTTGAAACATTTTAAAAATTCACATATTTTCCTAATTTATCATAAACATTGGCCAAAGTTTTTCGAGCAAGGTCGAGTGAGAAGAAAACAAGTTGTATGCGAGTTAGCGACCGGAGTAAGTGAGCCAACGCAATTGGGCTGTACGACGCATAGTCCCTGCATGGGTGATTTGCCCTCTATTCTACGTAGGTCATGCGCTAGAGCTATGTCTCACTCTCTGCGAGACGGTAGGTCATGCTTGTCTCCTCTGGGGCGAGCACTAGAAGGCCGCCCCATGTGTGTTCCTGTGATTTTTCTGGGATCGGTTTTGAAAAGCTTTTATAGGACGGTTTGTACCAGTTTTAGAAGCTCCACATGGTTTATTCTATGTATTTCCGTATCGTTTTTCATTATTTTTATTTATTTTCTGTTTTTCTACATTTTTCAAATACGCGCCGACTTTTTTCAAATCTGTGTTCAACATTTTTCGTATACATACACAGGTTGAATATTTTTCAGATACATGTTGAACATGTTTCTAAAATACACGTTAAACATTTGTCAAATGCACATTAAACATATTTTGAATACATGTTGTACATTTTTTCTAACACAAACTGGAATTTTTTCATAAATGCCACAAACATTTTTCTAAAACACGCAAAACAGTGTTAGAACATTTTCTAAAATGTTACGAATGTATTTTCGAAATACTTTTAAAAAATTACGCAGACATCTTTTGAACTGTTGAACACTGTTTTTTTCCTGGGGCCTTGTACAATTAACAAAGCAAGAGATTCACCATATTGGCTCCACTGAAATTTGGTTAACCTCTCTTACTCACCCTCCTGAATTTTGGGCCAACATTCACTGCGCCCCACGCCGCTCCCGCGTTCGCCTCATTGACACCCTCGCCTACTGTCTCTCCGTCGCACGGGTGTGTACTCCTCGTCTCCTCCTTGTATTTAAGGTGCAGACTCCATCACACCACAAGTGCATCAGTAGCAACGACCGCAGGGGCACGACACGGGATAGAGCGGGTAGACAGGACATTTGTTGCTGGCCGGCAAGAAAAACCTTTTTCGTGGGCGTGGAAGGCACGGGGAACCTCTGGGGCTTCCTGGCCGTGTGTGGCGGCTAGGCCGGGCGCCCCGGTAACAGTCTTGCTGGTGTTTCAAGTAGAGTCATCCTACCAATCCCGTGGCGAGCGTCTGCACGGTAGACGGCATTTGTGGCTGCAGTGGTGTCCGTTTCGATGGCTTCGTGGACTGAGGCAGGATGTTCCCCAGCGGAGGCGTCGGCGTCGCCGTGTTAGTCAACCAGTGTCGTCCTGTTGCCCGTACGCACTGTACGTGTACGTGTGGTGCATCGCACTTCGTTCTCAGCAGCATTCAGTGACTTGTGCGCCAGGGGCAGAAAGTGTACGCGGCTGCACGCATTCACTTCGTACGTGCGGGCGTGACACGGAAGAGACTGGTTGGAGTACTACGGCAGTGTATAATTGCAAGGTATGGTGATGGGTTAGAGCATCTCCAGCTACGTCCCCAACAGGTCCTCCCGAGGCAAATTTTTAGCGCCGGCGGACGAAAATCGGCCCAGTCGCGCTCCCAGAAGTCAGTTTTTCGCCGGGTTGGGCCGAAATAACAGCCGGCGCATCCGAGCCGAACCCGGCGCGCTGGGGGCGCTTGCGGGACGCCGGCACAAGCAAAAAGGGCGTGGGGCCGCTCCGTCGGCGAGAGGAGGGCCTTTCCCGCCCCCCCCCCCCCCCCCCCGCGGCTTCCCTCCCTTTCTCTCCATTCCTCCCGCCACTCTCCTCCTCCTCCCCTCCCAGCCGGCCGCCATGCCGCCGAAGAAGTACGTGTTCCCGCACGCCGCGACGGGTGCGACTCCGCCGTCGCCCAGCCGAAGCAGAGGAAGCCGAGGGCGCCGCCGTCCAAGCCCCCGGGCATGTCCAACGCCGACTGGAGGGCTGAAGTTCAGCGCCGGGAGGCTGTCACCACCGACCGGCAGAACAGGGCAATGGCGAACCATTGGGGCCTCATCCAATCGGCGTGTAACAAATGGCATGGGATCGTCGAGGAGATCGCGGCTCGCCCAGAGAGCGGCACCAGCATCGAGGATCAGGTATGGCACGACGGCCTCTCCCTTTTTCTTTCCGCCAGGCGCGCGCCGCTCACTGATAGTTCCTCGGCGCAGCTGGTGCGGATGTTCGGCATGTTTCGGCAGGACAACAACGACCAAGATTTCAAGTACCTCCATGTCTTCAAACGGATCGAGAAGTGCGACAAGTGGGTGGATGTCCGGCGCACCCTCGCCAAGTCCAAGGAGACCTACAAGCCGGACGCGCCGACGCCAGGCGCGGACGACGGGCGACCCGAAGGCAACAAAGGGCCCAAGAAGGGGAAACACGCCGACTCGGCAACGACGCGGGTGCAGGGGTCCATTGAGCATTGCCTCGCCGACGCGCAGGCCCGGGCCGCCCCTGCGTGAAGAGAAGACCGAGGCGCGGTGGTCGGCGTTGATGACGAACAACGCCGTCAAACTCGACCTGCTCCGGACCAACATCGCCGCGAAGAAGAGGAACACCGACCTGGCTTTCCTGCTGGGCGGAGCGGACATGCTCCAGAGCAACGACGAGCGGGTCAAGGCGTGGTACTTGGCGGAGCGCGGCCTCATCCTGAACCAGCTGCAGTCGACGGCGCCGCCAACTCCCACGCCCACGCCGACGCCGCCGCCATGCCCGAGCGATGATGCCTCCACGACGCCCAGCAGCACAGACGCCGCGCCGACGCCACCCAGCACAGAAGCAACTCCGACACCGCCAAGCCCGCGCACGCCGACTCCACCGACGCAAGAGTCGGACCCCGCCATGTGATGCCTTGCCCACGCGTCCTTTTTTTTGTACGATGAACTTTTCATTCGATCGCCGAACTGTGATGATCGCCGAACTGGGCCGCTGATCGCCGGACTTGCGGCGTTTTTTTGTGAGCAGGAATGGCCAAGTTTGAATTTTCCGCGACTTGGGGACGGCGCCTGGGGGCGTGGCTGGGAGCTACATCGCCCCCAGGGGCCAATCTAGCGCCGGCTTGCCCCTAGGCGGCTCTTTTTCGGCGCCATTGGGGGGGCAACGGCTGGAGATGCCCATAGAGCATCTCCAGCCGCGCCCCCAACAAGGCCCCCCAGGCGACTTTTCGGCCGTCGGCGCCAAAAAATCGGCCCAGTCACGCTCCCAAGGGCCCAATTTTCGCCGGCTGGGGCCGAAATTGGCGCCGGCAGACCCAACCCGAACCCGGCGTGCTGGGGGGCGCTCGGGGGCGCCGGGTGAATCATTTTTGGCACGAAAGAGCTGCGGGCCCTCCTTGCCAGCGACTCGTCTCGCTTCTCGCCGCTTCGTCGTCCTCATCGTCTCGTTTCCCGCGGCGCACCCGCAGCTCCGATGTCCGCATCGCCGACTCCACCCCCGCCTCTGGCCGCCTCGTCCTCGTCGCGCCCAAACCGGAGCCCAGCCTCCCCCCGGAGTACGAGGAGATAGCCCGGCGCGGCTTCTCCGACGAGGACGCCCTACGGTGGACGCGCGACGAGATGGTCCGGCAGCGCCGGGCCCTGGAGGAGATAGCCGCCCGCAAACGTGGGCGCGAGGACGAGCACGGCGTCGTGATCCTCGACAGCGATGACGATGAGGACGCCCCCGGACCGTCCAACCCGCCGCGCCAACCGGGGGAGGGCTGCAGTAGGGACGGCGGCCGCGGCGGAGGCGACGACGACGAAGACGGCGGCGGCGACTACACGCGGTTCTACAGCCTCCTCGGCATGTAGAACTGCAAGGGCGGCGGGCGGCGAGGGAGACAGCGAGGAGCAGCCTAGTGTCGTTTTTTTTTCTTTTTTATAAAATATTTTAAATATGAACGAACTCGCCGAAGTTTGGTTTAATTTGCGCCGTGTTTATGACAAAATTTAAGTTTTCAAACAAACGTGGGTGCCGCGACTGGGGGCCATCACGCCCCCAGCACACGGTTTAGCGCCGGTGCGCCCCCAGAGGGCGACTTTTAGCACCTCCTTGTGGCATCGGGATCCTTCGTCTCGAAGCTTGCAGCACCCGCTGGCCCCCATGCAGCAACGAGGGGTGCATGCGCCTGACTCGCAATGCTTCGCTTGAAACTTTGTTTGAACTCTTCCTACAGGCAGACCACTCACTTTCAAAAGAAAAAAAAACTGTTGCCAACCTTGCTGACACGGAAGTATTTGAGCTTGCAAGTACTCTGATGATGACGCAACTTTGAGGCAGGGGCTACCATCAAACCAGATGCTTGGTATGCAAACAAGAAACCATGCCAATATTCAATGGGACGTTGCACCGGCCCAAAAGATACAAGAAAGACAAAACCAAAACTGTTACAGGTCGCATATAAATCTCTCTTAATCAGCATGGATGTGTGGCCTTTTGCTGTGCCAAAAGAAAATCAGAAGCACTGTCAAATGCCAGACTGGGAACTTACCATTCTAATTCTGATGAGAACAGAACGCAGGGGCAGCGGCACAACAGCCGCGCCAGCCCACCAAAGCGCCATCCCATTGACAGCGCTTCCAAAAACCAGCAAATCAATCACATAGATAGATGAACACTGTTAAGCCAGAAACAAATAGATAGATGGATGAACACTGGACGACACAGAATTTAAGACACCAAACAATCTGTACATCTCTCAGCACGACACCGAGTTCCAATTTGTGACTTGCAGGGGTTATTTCAGTTTTCCTCCCCTCATAACAGAGAGTACCTGCATTTCCTGCGCACAGAAAACACTTATCACCCTACCGACGACGGTGGGAGGTGCCGTGCAGCCCGAGGTTTGGCATCCAACACAACAACATTATTCGGTCACGACAAGGTAGCAAAAAAACGCGTATCCGCTTAATCCTGGGAGTCCTGATCAAGAGATGCGACGAGGATCGGTTCCCTGGCTAATTGCTGTCCGAAGTCGGCACATACTACAAAACAGGTAGGTAGGTAGGTCACCCAACAGACATATGCAGGAAGACGGCACCAACAACAGAAAACCCTTGCTTGGAGTTCCACCACAACGGAGCAGCAACTGTAACACCCTGTACAAGAAAAACAAAGAAAAGAAATGGTCATAAGACGAACGCGTTACTTGAGGCAAAACAAGGAGAAGCAGGCATCATAATGTGAAAAAGAATGATTCTCCACGAGATCCTTCTTACCTGAGAGCAATGACAATCTCCAACGATCGGCAAGCCATATGTACACGGTGTATGTACAACAGCCAGCCTGCCTTCACCTTGTGTACAAGGCCTTGATGTCCTGGCGCATTGCCCTGTTGTCCAGCAGCTCGTCCCCACAGTCGTCGATGTCGATTTCGTTCAGCTGGAAGCCCTCCGACGTGCAGCGCTGCTCGCTCCATTCAAACCACAGCTTCGGTATCACCTCCTTCTTGACCGCAGTTTTATGGGTGTTCTCCTCCGGAGAGTCAGCTGCTACGAGCCTGTAGACAAACACTTTCTTCTGCTGTCCAGGCCTGAACGCCCGCCCGATTGCCTGACGGGTAACGGAGGGGTTCAAGTGAACATCTAGAATGACCACTCTCGATGCGCCCACCAGGGAGATGCCCTCCCCACATGCCTTGATAGAGCCAAACAGGACTTTTGCATCAGCAGAGTTGTTAAACTGAGCCACTGTCAGTTCTCTTTCTTCCATAGTACATTTACTATCACCACGGATCACAAACATCTCCTTTCCTACATGCCAGCCCCTTGTCTTAACCAGTAGCCTTTCCAAAAATTTCATGGGAAGTAGGTACTGACTGAAAGCAAGGACCTTCTCTCCTGCAGATTCCGCAAGTGCCAGGATATTGGTGAAAAATCTGGCCTTCACACCGTCGGCCACATTGATAGACTGGACCAGACTATCAACAGCTGCATCCGTCAAGTTGGAAGCCCTGTCTGCCGCTGCGACTTCTGACATTTCAGATAGACATGGATGCATGTACAGGGCAGTTCCTACTGCATTTTTTTTGAACTTCTCGTAGGCTTCCAACTTGTGAACGATTTCTTTCTGCTTGGGACTGAGTTTCAAGAAGACACTGAAGTCTACAAGGCCAGGTAGGTCATCCAAGATATCACCCTTGTAGTAGTGAAGCACGTCTTTTGTTAGTTCTCTGAGACTTCTAATGACGTTTACTTTTCTCGTGATGTCACCATCATGCAGCAGGGTCTCTTCTACCGACTCATTGAATTTATCAGTGTCTTCTTTTGAAATCCTGCGACCTGATATTGACACTTGACTCATTATACGAGCAACGATAGGACGAGATGAATCCTTCTTGAGAAACTTTGGGCGTACAAGGTTCATGATGTTGAACACTTCTGAGACATGATTCTGGAAAAGTGTACCAGATAGGACAACCTTGCGTGGAGTTTGTACTCTCTGCAGTGATTCTAGCACATTAGTTGACTCAGTCCTAGGTAAATGGCCCTCATCCATTATAAGTAGGTTCGGGACCTTAAGCAACCTCTCCTGGCATCCAGCTGCAACGGCGCCACCCTCGTCACTGCTAATGATCCAAGAGAACTGAGTGTAGCCCACCAAGAGGATACTCCTTTTGGCTTCCCAAGACTTGAGGATTTCCAACTGCTCTGCTCTGGTCTTGACAGAATACAAATCATACAGTGGTATGTCCTCCACTTGCCACTGTTGAAATTCCCTTTTCCAAGTACCTAATATACCTTTAGGGAGTACAACGAGAGGCCTTCCAGAGGGATATTTTGCCAAGAAGCTCTGAATAAAACTGATGAGCATAAATGTTTTCCCCGAACCAGGCGCATGAGCTAGAATGCAACCTCCTGGTTTGTCAGAGACCAAATTCTTGACCAGAAAGTGGAAACCTGCCAACTGATGTGGTCTCATTTGCTTTTCATGTCTTGGATGAATAGCAATGTCTAAAGCATTGAGTTCCTCAGCGACTCTAACATCACCAGTGACAATCTCGTCAGAATCCTTTGAACGCTTTTCAGAGAAATATGATCTTGACCTTGATGCCTGACATGAGGTGAACATAATGTCAATTGATCGTTCCAATCATACGCTTAAACTTCAAGTCATTCCAAAGTTTATATTATGCCATCATGACATTTCTGAAAAATTATAATGCATAGCAGTAGATACAGAATATCGGAAAATAACAACTACATGCGCTATACTAGAAAAGTTTCTTCATGCTAGAAATACAGGAATAACCAAAATAACAACCCACGAGGTCCAGCGTCAGGCTCTGCGGCATGAGCAAATGTGTCGATTTTGCCGGATAAGATGGCATGGACTAATTCTCATGTATGATTGGCATATTGTGCCCCTTTAGGCACTTGGCTCTTATAAAAACAGATTTTGTTCAAACAACACAATAGTGTAATGCAAAATAAAAAATGTATTTGAAATCAGTTTCAGCACACCAAATGGATCCCACACGTTCCTGTGGGCCACTTTGCTTGTTGCTAAAAGAAATGCTTGGTAAGAACTTCCAAAAAATTAAAAATACATATGTTGCTAAACGGCCTCAGAGTTACAGAAGCATCATCACATATCTTAAACAAATAAGATACCTTTCTCCACTGATAATCAATGATAGTGTCAGCCCTTTTCACAATCAAACCGCAGACACGGCATACATGGCCCAGATCTTCATGAATCTGTATATCATGATTGCAAGCGTTGTCCACCTCTTTCTCACCCACTTCTTTCTCATTGGCTGCCTCTTCAAGTGTGTCGAGCTGGCCAATAAATGTAACTAAATGGTTATGCCAAACAACATAAATCCAAATAAACAATTTAGGGAAAATAAAGTACGCAGATTTCTCTTATTGAGCTAAGCTCTCATCTATCCTCAAACTTTACAAGTTGAATCAATTTGCAGACAGAGCATGCAATTATAAGCACAACTATTAAATTACAAAATGATATGTTTCAAAATGCTGCAGCAACAAAAGTCGTAAGTCTGTGATTATAATTTGTACCTTAGAGCTTTCAAGTGCCACTGAGTACTCATTCCAAAAATCTTCAAGGCCATCACTTTCCTGTTCTTGTATATGCTCTTCCTCCATAGGCTCATCTTCCCCCATAGGCTCATCTTCCTCCACAGGCTCGTCTTCCCCCGCAGGATTGTAACGTTCTGAGGGCAAATCAAATACTGCTGGATTTGCTTCATTTTTTCCTTTTCTTTTTCTTGGCACAATTTCAACATCCCCATCTACCTGGGAGCTTGGATCAACTTTTCGTTTTTTTCTCTCCTTAGGAAGTGGAGGGAGAACTTGTGTTTCTGCTATTTTCTCCTTATGGGTAGCAACCTACATTGAGCAGCAAGAGTTACAGCTGGAAAATGAAAACTTTCAGCTTTGAATTGGAATAGATTGAGCAAATATCAGACAATTAAACTCCATTATTTTCATTACAAGACAAAGGGTACTTGTGAACTAAGATGCGACAAATAACTATGGATGAACATTTAAAAAAATTGAAAACAAAGACACCAGTTTCAGTGTCCTTCAGAGATACTGATCAAGCGGTTGATACTACTAGTTTGTCAGTACAAGCATGTAGAACAAAAACAACAATATAACTCTTGGTAAAAATTCAGTAAAAATATTGCAAGTGAAAAGTACATACAGCCAGATCATGGATACGTTCCTCCTCAGGTCTTTTCTGCAATATAACTCTCTCAAACAGAACTGCTGATGGTTGATAGCTGGTAACAGGATACTGATTCACTAAAGTTGCACTTGGACTGTATGGAACAATTTGACTGTTTTGGTCTCTAACAGGCATTGTCTCATTTATTACTTCATCAATTCCTTCTGTTACCACCCTCATGAGAGCACCAGCCTGTTCTGATGGTATCAGATGTTTATTTTTCTCAGGTGTGAGCTGTTTGTTTTTCTCAGGCGTCAGATGTTTGTGTGCTTCTGTGCTTTCATCTTCATCATCCGAATCAAGAACTATTACACTCTTTTTCTCTTCTCTTTGCTCGATAGAATTGGCCATATTAGTTTCAGCACTCGGCCCATAGCTCAGAGCAGGCTCGGGCAGAGTCGAAAGGAAAGTCAACAATTGGACCTTCTGAGCATACAAGCGGTCCCACTCCTCGGTAACACTGCCACATCCCCAACTGTGAACCCTATTTCCAGTAAGTGAAAGATTATTGATGGGGTCGGAACACTTCCTTTTTCTGCGGTAATACATGCCTACAGAAACACATGACTGATTAGTTATCATACAAGAGAGAAGAAATAAATTTGCACTTCTGCTGATGTTCCATATAAGACGCACGCAAGGTGGACAAGAAAAAATGTGGGATGCGTACAAGGCAATCGTAAGTAGAAGCACAGACAGGTTACATGTGGAAAACTATAATGATCATAAAATGCAGCGGCCATTATGTAGTACTCGACCCACCACTTGTTTAACACAAGCGTAGTAATTGATGAACAAATAGGCACTTTATTCATCAATTCTTTCTCATAGGTTTACTAGGTATCCTTATTTTTGGCATCGAGCTCAAGTAGTAATGGAACTTTATGCATAAAGCTAGTAGCTAGTAGAGATACACTTGAGATATCACCTACGGTAAATTCAGTCCAAACTCAAATGCTGTTCTTTGCTTCTAATCATGCACAGAATACCCAGAAAAAGAGTGTCTAAAGAAAAGAAAAACACAAAGGTGATGTGATTGAAAGGGCAGTGGAAATACTTCAACTGGGCAAACTATATTCACACTGGCATTTCAAAGAGCAAAGTTGCTTCAATACCTACAAATATACAAGCTTGCAAACAACGATGTACCAGCAGGAAACAGATCACCACAATAACACCCATGACCGTATCCAGCATACCAAAGAACAATACTCATGAAACAAAAAACAAAGAACAACATGTAGACTCGTGTACTGTATGGGCCATGAACCATACACCATACAAGTGACAAGATAATAAAGTAGAAGAACTATTTTCTAAACTAGTGAAATTCAGCAATGGCATACCAAATAGGGGATTGATATCAACAACTTACAATGAATGAGAAAAACTGCAGAAACAAAACAAGCAATCCACTATAGAGATGAAATAATTATGAAGGCGGTAGCCGGCAAGCAAGGTGAGGCCCCAGATACCGTAAATTTCAATCTCAGCCGGATGGTTTTAGTGGCAACTGGCAATCAACCTCTCCCCTCACCCTAGCTCTCAAACTAAACAAAAGAAGTCCAAAGACAGCAGGTTCAGGCCACAAAACTTGTTTCAAATGCTATTTGCAGAGAAGAGCGCGAAGATTGCTAATTGTCAGCCTACATCGTGCTCAAGCAACAGCTTTCGTAATATGAGTCAAAATAACTTCCAGATGGTAAATTGGGATGTTAACATCATTTCAGTATTCCATATAAAGTACTGTATAAGCATCTACCATTCCCTATGGTTTGGCACGATAAGAAAGCATCGATATAGAGTGCATGACACGCACAGGTCACATAAACAACTGAGCAGAATACCTAAATCACAAACAGCGATATCTCTGCTTCACCGATTTCACATACAAAAAAAGATTCCATCCTTGCACTTCCTAGAAATGTGTTTTAGCAAACACTATAGTGGTATTTCCTCCGAAGAAACCAGACAGGAAAACAAAAGCAGCCGCTAACCTAGCTCGATTCAAGCAGAAGACTAGGACAAATAGTTGCCATTCGGCGTGGGAAAAATCCCCTGAATCCTTTCTTTTTTATCTCCAGGCTCCACGGGTCAAGGAAGTAGTCTGCCCCCACAATTTCTAAACTTGAGCAATCAGCATTACAGGGTTTGGTCCAAACTAGTCAATCCCCTTCAGAAAAAAATTCTGACCATTTCCCTTTGCTGTCCGATTTTGGAGCAAAGGTGACCCTTCCCCCCTGATCCAAAATGGATGTGGTCTTGTCGCCCCTGACAAAAACCCTAAATCCCACACAGCCCACCCTCCTATTCCCCACAAGGCCACAACGCAAGCGCAATCCAGTATCCGTGAATCCATCCAAACCCCATGCCCCCGCCTTTCCATTACGCCCGCCGCCCGCAACCCAAACCCCATGCCGCCCGCGCAGGGGTGGCAGGGAGAGCCACCACGGCGGGATCACGTCAAGTCGAGGGAGAGGAGGAGGAGGGGGAGCGGGAGCGGGACGGGAGGAGGACGCTCACCGGAGGGGTCTGCTGGGGGGTCTTCGCCGGGGGCAACGTCCATGGCTGGCCGCTGGCGGCGAAGAGGCGAAGGGTGAGGGCTGGCAGCGACGAGGCGAGGGGCTGACGGCGGCGACGAGGCGAGGGGGAGGGCTGGCGGCGGCGACGGCGACGAGGCGAGGGGGTGGCGGCGGCGACGGCGACGAGGCGGGGGGGAGGGCTGGAGGCGCGGTGAGCGGCGCCGTGATTTATGGGGTTATTCGATAAAATGTCCGCCTTTTACTCACTCTGTCCATTCGATAAAAGGCTCTATTTCATTTTAGGGTTTTATCCAATGACTACTTTGCCCCTATTCCCTCTCCCTCTCCTCTTTGAAAAAACAAACCCTAAAATTCCCAATCATACACACAAAAAATCTCGTGATTAAGGCTAGGATTGCAACTAAAGTGAGGCTGTAACAAGGTAGGTTTACAAGGTCTCAAGGGTTGGGAACGAGCAACGTACTAGCATCTGAACTAGTTCGGTTAGCCAGGAGAGATTTCCGCGCCTTTTTCTATTAATGATCTCCCGGTTTGTTATTATTAGCTAGTTAATAAATATTATTGGCTAGTTAATAAAGCAATCTCGTCTCACATGTTTTCTTTTCATTATCTGATAGCGAGCATAAATACCAAAAAAGAACGCGGTCGAAATAATCTAGCAATAATAGTTTCACGACTGATGTCGAAGTACATAACAAAACAATTACAACTCCTTTCATTGAGGCACGTGGTTTCTTGTTCCATGAGAGTGAAAATGTTCCATTCTTTCATATAGTAGGGGTTAAACAATAGTAAGAAATTTAGGTTCATAATAAAGAGTTCAGTGGCAGTAGATTGAGTAACACCTAGTAGCGAGGCCCTACCCATTAGAGCAACTCCAACGCGCCGACCCGAATGGACGATGCTTTTGTCCGCTTTTTGTCCATTTGGGTCGGCCGCCCGCTCGGCGTCCGTCCTGTTTTTCTTTTGGATCGGCAGTGCACCCAACGCCTGCGACCCATTTTATGTTCGCGCACAAATTTGAAAAAGGCCCGCGGCCGCCAGCGGCCATCCGTCGTCCAGAGTTCATGTCGGCACCATGCCAGCGGCCAGCATACAATGCCAGCTTCAAAAAACACCACACAGTTCATGCTGACGCACTTGCCAGCGACTGGCACACATGTCAGCACACAAAAAGGGGCGGGAGTTCGACCACGCCATCGCGGCCGTGGTCATGCCAGCACACTTGCGGGCATACAAAAAGGATGGCGTTAGCCGCCATAGATCACTCATCGTCGAACTTGAGCATGTCGGCCTGCATCTTCTCGAACCACGACCTCTTCCTTGGCGACATGGTGTTGAGATCCACCTTCATGATCTCCACCCCCCCCCCCCCCCGTCTTCATGCTAGCGAGAGCCACTTCTTTCGCCTTGGTCTTGGCATTGGCGGCCTCGATCTCTAACATCTTGGCTTGCTTCTCCGCCTCCATCTCAAGCATCCTCGTTTGCTTCTCCGGCTCCATCTCAAGCCTCCTCCTTTGGATCTCCATGAAGGCGTTCATTTGCTCTTCCTTGTCTTTCCGGCGCTTCTCCTCCCTTGAGTCTTTCTTGGTCATCATGTCCTCCACGCTTGTGATCAAGGCGATCGACGCCGCATCCCGCTTGTCCTCCTTCTTGGTGTTTGTCTTTCCCCGCGGTCGTGCCTTCTCGCCCTCCCCAACCTCCTCCTCGGCTTTCTTCCACCCACGCGCCATGATGGCAGCAAATTGCGCCTTGAACTTCTCCTCGTCTTTGATGACCCTCCAACAATGGGAGAGGTGGAAGGACTTGCCTTCATGTTGCACCTTGAATGCCTCCAAAGTTTGGAATGCCTACAAATGAATTGCATGCACGCATATTGACAAATGGATATGGAAATGGACATGCAAGCGTAAACGGAATGACACAAAGAGGGGCGCTTGCATGCATACCATGACTTGCATGCCGATGCCGCTCACCGGGCGTGCCTTGATGCTCGCAAGAGTGGCACAAAACTTATTGCACTCTTGTTGGATCACCTTACATCGCTTCAAAATGGACACCCACCCGCGCGTGCTTTGCATTTGGTACGGCGGAAACTTCTTGCGTTCATGGAACTAGCGATGGACACGAGTCCAAAAGGTTGATGCCTTTTGTTCTGCGCCGGTCTTGGGGTCTTGCCCAATGTCCCTCCAACACTCACAAAGAAGCTTGTCCTCGGCCGTCGTGTATGACTTTGTCCACCTGCTCTTGCGCTTCGGCTTCACCCCGGCGGCTTGGTTGGCGAGCTCGTCCTCGAACAAAGGCTCCCCGTCGATGTCCAACTCATCCTCTTCCTCGAGGCCGTAGTCCTACAGAAACTCGTGGTCGAGCAGGAAGCCGTCCAGGTCCAGGCCGACCTGATCTCGCATGAAGGCGTCTTGCATGCCAGATTGATCAAAGGTCGACGGCGTGAACAACCCTCGGTCATCCTGGCTTTGTGTCTCGTCGGGATCGTAGCCAGCCACGGCGACACCGCCAACGGCCTCCATACCGCCCTCGAAGATGATGTTCTGCATGAAATCGTCATCGCCGGCTGCCGGCATACTGTCGAACAGGTTGTGGGCGCCAGGGATCATGTCGGCTGGCATCTCCCGCGCGCGTTTCCTCGCGCCCACCGGATGACGAGCCACCGGCTACCGGGGTGGCGTTGAGGTCGATGGGCACGGGCGAGGGCGTGGAAGGTGCCACCACGCTCACCTCCAACGAGCATTCCCCGGAGAGGCGGGAGGCTTGCGGGTAGACGTGGAAGCCGGGGATCGGGGTGAGTCGCTGACGCGCGGGGCGACTCTGGCAGCACCATTCGAGGAAACACAGATGAGCCAGTGCTGGTCGCGGCTATGACAGCGTTGACGAGCCCGTGCTGGCCAGGGTTTAACCTTAGGTACAACAGCGCCTTCCTCGTTGCCTCAGCAACACGGGCATTGGTGTCCTCCTGCTGCGCGGCGGCGACGATGGCGGCCGCGGCCGTTGCTTCGTCCCTTGCGTCCGTCGCGTGCCTCCGGTCTTTTCTCTTCGCCGACTCCCTGGCCCGCTGCTCGGTCGTCAGCTTCTTCTTCGGCTTGGTCGCGGTGGCGGTCTTGCGAGGGGCGCGAGGCTTGCCTTTGCCGGAGGGGGCGGCATGATGCCGGACGAGGCGAGGCCGGTGGCGGCATCGAGGTAATCATCCATGGCGAGCGGCGGGAACGCGCGCGGGCGGGAGGGTTTTTGGGGAAAGTGGAGGGAAGTGGTGGAGGCTGCCGCCGACTAGCGGGCCAGGGGGAGTAGTTGGCGCGCGTTGCGCGCGTCCGTCTCGTGTCCACGCCGATGCAAATGAGGCTCAAAAATGGGCTGGGAATGGGTCGGCAGGCAGACGGAAATAAGATGCGCGTCCGTTTGGGTCGGCGGGTTGTGCCGACTTTTCTGTCCGCGCCGACCCAAATGGACGCGCGCAGACGAAATGGGTCACCGCATTGGAGTTGCTCTTAGTATTGCGTGTAAGTGCTTCATTGTAGATACCAATGATGGGGTTTTGGTTGTGGTTGCAAGGTTCTAGCCACGTGGCGTCGTCAACACTTGTGTTTATACGGTTGTCACAGTGCCTCCTTACATCTGCAAGTTAGGTTTACCCATAGTCAGTGAGGTGTCTCATTTTTGGAAGTCACTTTCTTTGGCATGTGTGTACATGTCCCGGTGATAGGGTACAACTTGTGATGGGCACTCCTCGTTCGGATGGGCCAGTCAACCTTTGGAGCTGTTTTAGTATGGATGGTGAACAGACGAACTACCCAAGCTCTGATTATGACGTAGGGTACCGTGTGCAGTTTTTTGTTTTTAACTTTGGTTTGTTGTATATGTGGTTTTTTACGTTTATCAGGGCTTAGCTAGGTTCGTATGGGTGATTAGCGCTGACAGTTAGGCACACATGCATGGTAGTGGTGGTCGTGTAGGATGGGCAAAGTAGGCACTCAAATAATCATATATACGGGGCCGATAAAGTAGGTATTAAAGGTTGCAGCTTCACAATGTCATCCACTAGGCATGCTTGAAACGGGGCACATGGTAGTGGCCAATATGAGAGGTTGTAACATAAAAGAAGGTACATCAACGGTAAAAGAAAAGATGAATTGGTTCAATGGTGGCATGGCCACCGACTATTCGTTTTGCAAGGAATCTTTAGAAACAAAACTGAAAAAAGGCACTTCGGAGCATGAATCACAAAGAACCACTATCTCTATTCTTGATTGATATTAGTACCGACCTATACCCATAGCCTCTATGATTTGCTTCCATTGTACTTGATTTTTACCTTGTGCAAGGGTGCTCAAATGATCGACCTCGTGCAAGCTAATAATAAATACTTCATATCATGATTCACATCACTTCCCAAACCCTAAATCCCATACCACCATGAACCCTAAATCCACCCTCCCATTCCCCACAACGCAAGCGCAATGCAGTATCCATGAATCAGCCCCATGTATGGTCTAATGCTAAGCCCCGCCTTTCCATTACACCCGCCGTCTGCAACCCAAACCCCATGCCGCCCTCACAGGGGTGGCAGGGAGAGCCACCATGGCGGGATCACGTTAAGTCAAGGGAGAGGAGGATGAGGATCGGGAGCGGGAGGGGACGAGGACGCTCACCGGAATGGTCTGATGGGGGGTCTTCGTCGAGGGCAACATCCATGGCTGGCCGCTAGCGGTCAAGAGGGAAGGGGGAGGGCTGGTGGCGGCGGCGACAAGGTGAGGGAGGGGAGGGCGGACGGTGATAAGGCGAGGGGGGCTGGTGCATGGTGAGCGACGCCGTGGTTTATGGGATTATTCGAAAAAATGTCCACCTTTTACTGACTCTGTCCATTCGATAAAATGCTCTATTTTATGTTAGGGTTTTGTCCAATGACTACTTTGCCCCTGTCCCCACTCCCTCTCTCCTTCTCTAGGAAAAAACCCTCAAATGTCCAATCATAGGCCAAAATCTCGTGATTAAGGCTAGGATTGCAACTGAAGTGAGGCTATAACAACATAGATTTACGAGGTCTCAAGGGTTGAGAACGAGCAACGTAGTAGCATCTGAACTAGTTAGGTTATCCATGAGAGATTTTCGCGCCTTTTTTATATTAATGATGTCCATGTATGTTATTATTGGCTAGTTAATAAAGCGATCTCATCTCTCATGCATGTTTGCTTTCCGTTAGCTGATAGCGAGCATAAATACTAAAAAAGAACACGGTCAAAATAATCTAGCAATACTAGTTTCACAACTGCTGTCAAAGTACATAACGAAACAATTATAATACTCCTTTCATTAAGGCACGAGGGTTTCTTATTCCACGAGAATGAAAATATGTTTCCATTCTTTCATATATTAGGGGTTAAACAATACTAAAGATTTTGGGTTCATAATAAAGAGTTCAGTGCAGTAGATTGAGTAACACTTAGCAGCGAGGCCTTACCCATCAGTATTCCGTGTAAGTGCTTCATTATAGATACCAATGATGGTAGTTTGGTTGTGGTTGCGGGGCTCTAGCCACGTGGGGTCATCAACACTTGTGTTTATACGGTTGTCTCAGTGCCTCCTTACATCTGTAAGTTAGGCCTACCAATAGTCAGTGGCGTGTCTCACTTTTGGAAGTCACTTTTCTTTGGTTTGTATGTACATGTCCTGGTGATAGGGTACAACTTGTAATGGGGCACTCCTCGTTTGGATGGGCCTGACAACCTTTGGACTTGGTTTGGTATGGATGGTGAACCGAAGAACCAAATCTCTGACTATGACGTTGGGTATCTTGTGTTGGTCTTCACATCTCAATATACTAAAGTAAAGAATGAATGCAACAATTTCATATAGTGTGCAGTTTTTTTGTTTTTAACTTTGGTTTGTTGTCTATGTTCTTTTTACTTTTATCGGGGTTTAGATTCATATGGGCGATTTAGGGCTAGCAGTTTGGCGCAAATGGTAGTTGTGGTCGTGTACGATGGGTAAAGTAGGTACTCAAAGAATCATACGGGGCAGATGAACTAGGTATTAAAGGTTACGGTTTTACAATGTCATCCGCTGGTCATGCTTGAAACGGGACACATGGTGGTGGCCAATGTGAGAGGTTGTAACATAAGGAAGGTACATCAATGATAGAACAAAAGATGGATTCATTTTGCGAGGAAACTTTAGAAACAAAACCGAAAAAGGCACTTGGGAGCATGAATCACAAAGAACAATTACCTCTGTTCTTGATCGATATTAGTACTGACCTATACCCATAGCCTCTATGATTTGCTTCCATTGCACTTGATTTTTACCTGGTGCAAGGGTTCTCAAATGATCAACCTGATGCAAGTTAATAAAAAATACTCCATATCATGATTCACCTCACCTACCAAACCTATGCTACTGATATATAGATCGATCAATCTAGCGATGAGAGATGAGCTTCATTAAATGACGTGTAATGATAACGGACGTGAAGCCAACTGGCTAACCTGGTGCAACTTGGTAGCAGGAAGGTCAATTAAATCATATACCCAGGTGATTGGCATAGGTGGTGTACGTGGATATGTTTTCGGCCTTCGGTACGTGACATGCATGTTTTTCAACACAACTAAATAAATAGTTTAATTGATCAAGGAAGTTGTGAACAATTAATGGTAAACAATATTACGGGGGGTTGGTGGTTAATCTACACTTTTCCTTCATGCCGGTCCCCTCTCGCATGTATGTAGTGACGACAAGTAGGACACACTCAACCATGCTCCCTTTTCTCGACTTAGTTTTGCGTCTCCATCAATTTGTGTGTGCTTTCTTCAATGGTACCCAGAGAGTTGTTATTGGGTTGGATCTAGTTATGCCCCTTAACTTCCAGAATAATAATGCAATATTACAATTGTAACAAATATTATGTAAATAAATAATTGTAGTATAACATTATACAATGTAGCACATAAAATGGCAAGAAATCCCCAATGCTATGTGACACACATAAAATGAATAAGTGGCGGCAAATATATCTGAATAAAAAAGTATAGAACTTTCTCTTTTGCGTCTCTCCCAAATGGACAAATCATTGTGAAACTTTATAGGTCAATATAACTCTAGTACTACAATTAAACCCATTAAGCTACGCATGAATGGTGCCCAACCAGCTATGCCACGTGGTGCAAGCTGGTTTGCGGCAGTGAGAAATTTTTTATAATTTTTTTAGATGAAGCTGAGGATTATCTTTTAAATGTATTTTTTTTCTTTTTAGATGGAGGTGAGGACCTCTGGTATTTTTTAAATGGAGGGTTATGCAAAGTGGCGCGCACCGTGGTGGTAATTTTCTTTTTTACTTTTTGTAGATGAATGTGAGGATTTTTTTCTCCGAGACATTTTTTTAGACGGAGACGAGGACTCTATGTATTAAAAAAAAACGTGCGCACAACTTCCTCTCAAGCGGCGCCACAGGGTGGCACCCCAACCAGTAGTGCCTAAAATCATTCTTGAAACTTTTGGTATATTAGAAATATCTGAAATGTAGGTCAAGGCACACTCCCATTCCAGAAAATCCACTCTCATTATGTCAAACTCACATATTCTTTTTAAAGGTAAAAGGTTCAGAGTGTGCCTAAGAATGACGGATATAAGACATAAATGCTTATGTTTCTGTTCAAGATATAGCATTTGGGTAGGTACTCGAACTTTTAGCATGACTGCATCCTACAAGTACATGCGATCAGACAAAGAGATCACTCAAAAGGTGACATGCAAAAAGCTTAGTGTAGCATCTTGGTATCATTTGCTCAAGTTATGTATATCACTACCATTTAATATACTAGTGTCATGTAACCAAATGGCACATTCATGGCCATAAATCATTTCGACGTCATTCACTGTCCATGACCACCATACTACACCCATCGAAGGTATGCCTTTCAACAGTTAGCTCAATCGTTTGCCTTCCAACAGAAGATAACATGCCTTGCAAAATATGATTGATGCAAGTTGGAGAAAAAGAATACAAGTACAAAACACTACTGCAGGATGCTGCTAACGCGACACTACGATCAGAGACCCTTCGACGAAACTGTGTGCGATACAATAATCGCAAACGATGGTGTAAAAAAACCGTCAAAAAAGGTGCAAAACGTTTACGATGACGGTTGCATCAAACACGGTTCAGATTTTGGTTGCGTGTGCGATTCAGGGCATACGGTTCAGTTAAATTAACTGTTTGTGATGAGGAGGAGCAAAAGAAATGGGCTGCCAGATGAAGGTGTGTGTGATATGCAGCATACGCTTCACTCGGATGAACTGTTTGTGATTAGGTAACACAAAAGAAACGGTCAGCTAGATCAAGGTGTGTGCGATATACGGCATGCGGTTCACTCGGATGAACTGTTTGCGTTGAGAGAAGAGAACAGAAATGGTTCAATATAACAAGATGTGTGTGATACGCGACAAACAAGTCTGTAATCAGAAATATGTGCGAACACCGATAATAACACAGACGATTGCTTCTAATAAGACGTATGTGATATGCTGTGTCTATACAATATCTATTAGCCATTGGGGGACGGGCGGTCATCCGGATACGCCATAAGGATGCGAAGAGGCATGCTATATCAGCAAGGACTAGGTGTTCCACCAGTAGCTCATGTAAGAGAACTCTCAAGTTAAGTGTGCTCAGGCTGGAGCAGCCATCAGATGGGTGACTGAATGAGAAGTTGTGTTGATGTTAAATTAACTGATAGGATGTGTCATATCCGTCAAATTAAATGACTGATATGACCCATCCCATGAGTTAATTTAACCTCGAGGTCCTTCTTTTTTATTTATTTTTTAACACATGTTAAAGAAGGTCCACCGCATTACTATTTGACAATGTGCGATACGTGGCATACAATTGATCCATCCGACCTGTTTGTAATGGAATAAGCCATGTGTGTTGTGGGCAAACGCTTGCTAGTGTACAACCGTTTGCGATTGATGAATTCATCACCAACGGGTTTCATAGTGTGGTCCGTGTTCATCTCATCATCATCTACTTCTTGTGCTAGCTCGATGTTCCTTATATGGTAAGTTTCCATTAATTAATGGCGTTTTATGAAAATGCCACCGTTTCCTCACATGTTTCCCGCCACCCAGTGATATTGCGCATAAACCTAGGCGGCGCGCGACGCACGGAGGCAACAAGCACAACCTGTAGCACATGCACTTTTTCCAAGCATGCCAACCCACCAAAGCGCCGCCTCTGCCATCAACCTCGTCGACGAGGAAAACCAGAAGGCGCCACGGCCCGTCGAGGACGCGGCGCTCCCTGGCAACGCGATGGACGACGCCGTAATGCGCGTCATCGCCAGGGTTGAGCAGACCCTTGGCGCATGGCGCTTCAGCGCCGCGGATCAAGATAGGCATGGCAGCGCCGAGAGGCTGCAGCTCGCCGCACAACATGATCGATGGCGCGCCGCAGAGCAAGCTAGGCGCGTCCACGACGATAGGCTGCGGCACGCCGCACGGCGAGACCGTTGGAGCGCCGCAGAGCAAGAGCGGATCCATCGGCGCTTTCCTGCTGTCGACGGGGCGTCACAGCTGGGTACACGTCCCGTCAGTACCCCCATTCCTTGCTAGGAGTGGGCACAGGCCCTCTGCGCTGTACTTGCACCAAAGGCCGGCCGCGTCGTACTTGCACCGGACGCCCGTTGCGCCGTTTGCATTGGTCACGCCGTTCGCCTTGTCCGCGGCCTGCTCGATACCAACGCTCTGGTCGGTAGGCTCGACCGCCTCCTTGGCCCAGGTGTCCACTTGGGCGCAGTAGAGGAACATGGCCGTCGCATCCTCAAGGTGGTGATCTCCGATGAAATAGCCAACTTGGAGCTCGAGATCGCGCTCCAGATGTACCGCGAGCGTGTCGACCACTTGAACGAACACCTGCACGAGTTCAGGCAGAGCCAAGAGCTACCGTAGGCAAGGGCTGGTGGTCATGGTCTCATGGACGCGTTTTATTTTGTTGTGTTGTTTCAACGTGGATAGCTATGTATTCACATCAATCATAGTATTGCTCTGTTTATTGCTCTGTTTCAATGTGTGTACTCTGTTTTCCATTCTTATATGTTCTGTTTCAATGTGTGTTTATACGCTTTCCATTCTGTATATGTGGACGATAACAGCTAGATTCAAATTAGTATAAAAAATAGATAGAAAATGGAATTCATAATATATATAATATTAATTGTTCATTAGTTCATCACAGAATATATATAATATCATCACGTATACGTGATGATACTTAACTACTAGGTACACTGCATAAAAATTGAAAATGAACAATACTAAAACTAATAATCCCTCCTGGGGCCAGTATTCCGGCAGCCCCTCGCCAGCAGCTCCCTGGTGCGCGGCGTCTTCCCAGCGCGGAGGCAGGACTCCGCCTCCTCCACCTCGCAGCACTTGACGTACCGATCTGCCTCTTGCAGGCGGGCGAGCGCGAACGATCTTGCCATTTTGTTGGGCGCCCACCGGAGCTCCTCGTCGGTGGCACGCTAGAGCTTATCAGCCCACCTCCACGCAGCAACGAGGCGCCTAGCACCTGGCCTTCCTCGCGAAGTACCCGTCTTCGTACACCTCCTCCGCACGACGACGCGCCCGCCCCCAAAAGCTCCACCGCCTCCTTTTTCCGGGCGGCATCATGGGCTTCACAGGCCGCCTGGTACCTAGAATCCTCCTCTGCCATCTCTTTCTTGAAAGCCACTTGCCTGGATTTCTTAGCCAGCGGCAGCGACTTTCAAAGACAAAGATCATACTGGCCCCAAAACAAATCCAAAGTTGGGGGGTCCGGCGCAACCTCGTCCAGCGGCGCGTAGGGGTCCTCGTCGCTGCTCTTAGAGTGAGCGTCCTCGGGGGTTGGGGGGGGGCGACTCCTCGTCGGCGCGTGGGCAGACCGGCGGTGATAACCCACAAGTATAGGGGATCGTTTGTAGCCTTCTTCGATAAATAAGAGTGTCGAACCCAACAAGGAGCTAAAGGCAGAACAAATATTCCCTCAAGTTATATCGACCACCGATACAACTCTACGCACACTTTAACGTTTGCTTTATCGGAAACAAGTATGAAACTATTTTGTAGGTGTGATGCTAGAACTACTTTGCAAGAATTAAACTAGAAGTACTTTGCAAGATAATAAAAGTTAGGTGTTTAGTAAAAGGGTTTGTGTCAACAAGAAAGTTATTTGCCCCTAGGCAATCGATAACAAGTACAGGTAATCATTCTTGTAATTTTATATGAGGGAGAGGCATGAGCTAACATACTTTCTCTACTTGGATCATATGCACTTATGATTGGACCCCTGTCAAGCATCCGCAACTACTAAAGATCATTAAGGTCGTGAAACCCAACCATAGCATTAAGTATCAAGTCCTCTTTACTCCCATACGTCATACCCCATCTACTCGGGTTTAAGTTTCTATCACTCTTGCAACCCACCATAAGCGAACCATGAACATATTGCAACACCCTACAACAGGTCCCCCTCACGTTTGCACGAGAACGGAGGGCACCGTAGGACAGCACCATAAATAAAATATACAATCATACCAACCAAGATCACGATTAACCCACAGGACAAAACGGATCTACTCAAACATCATAGGATAACCATAGATCATTGGGAAATAATATATGGAGTTGAGCACCATGTTTAAGTAGAGATTACAGCGGGGAGAAGGGGTGTTACACCGCTGCATAGAGGGGGAGAAAGTTGGTGTTGATGGTAGCAAGATTGTTGGTGTAAATCGCCGTCACGATCCTAGTCCCGGCGGCACTCCGGCGCCACCGGAAGCGAGGGGGAGAGAGCCCCCTCCTTCTTCTTCTTCCTTGGCCCCCCCTAGATGGGAGGAGGGTTCCCCCTCTGGTCCATGGCCTCCATGACTGTGGAGGGGCGAGAGCCCCTCCGAGATTGGATCTGTCTCTCTATCCTCTTCTGTTTCGCGTTCCTGAGATCTGGCCCTTCAAGGTTTCTTAAATTCCCGGAGATCCGTAACTCCGATTGCGCTGAAAATTTTACATGATTTTTTTCCATAAATTATCTTTCTTGTGCCAGAAGAAGGGCCCCAACCGACGTTCGAGGAGGGCACAAGACACCAGGGCGCACCTGGGCCCTGGTGGCGCGCCCTAGTGGGTTGTGGGCACTGTGGGCCCCCGTTTGCATTGATTCCACCTCCTAAAAATCACATATATTCCAAATTAATTCTTCGTAAATTTTTATTGCGTTTGGACTTCATTTGATATGGATTTTCTGTGAAACAAAAACATGCAACAAACATGAATTGGCACTGGGCACTGGATAAGTAAGTTAGTCCAAATAAATCATATAAAAATTTGCCAAAAGTGTGTAAAAGTTGAATAATATTGGCATGAAACAATCAAAAATTATGGATACGATGGAGACGTATCAGCATCCCCAAGCTTAATTCCTGCTCGTCCTCGAGTAGGTAAATGATAAAAAAAGATAATTTTTGATGTGGATGCTACCTAGCATAAACTTGATCATATATCTAGTCATGGCATGAATATTAAGACATGAGTGATTCAAAGCAATAGTCTATAATTTGACATAAAGACATCAATACTCAGGCATCCCAACAAACAATCATGTCTTTCAGAATATGAAATGCTAAAGAACGTTATCCCTACAAAATCATATAGCCTTGTCATGCTCTGTCTTCTCAGCTCAAAGTATAAATCATGTACTACCTTGGTGTCAGCCAAGCAATTGGTTCATACTTTTTAACGCGCTTCAGCATTTTCACTCTCACGCAATACATGAACGCAAGCCATGGATATAGCACTATTGGTGGAATAGAGTATGATGATAGGGGTAAATATAGAGAAGACAAAAAAGTAAGAAAGTCTCACATCGACGCGGCTAACCAACGGGCTATGGAGATGCCCATCAATTGATATCAATGCGAGGAGTAGGGATTGCCATGCAACGGATGCACTAAGAGCTATAAGTGTATGAAAGCTCAATATGAAACTAAGTGGGTATGCATGAAACTCTACTATGAAAATTTCCACTAGTATATGAAAGTGACAACATAGGAGACTCTCTATATGAAAAACATGGTGCTACTTTGAAGCACAAGTGTGGTATTTGCATGCCCCTTCTCTTTTCTCTTTCATCCATTTTTTTTCTTTTTTTTCCTTTTGTTCGGAGTATCATCCCGACTTGTGGAGGAATCATGGTCTCCATCATCCTTTCATCACTGGGACAATGCTCTAATAATGAATAATGATGATCATCACACTTCTATTTACTTATAACTCAATATTACAAAATATGACTCTATATGAATGCCTCTGGCAGTCACTAGTAGGAAAAGGGGCTTTTACCCCGGTTCATAAGGGCCTTTAGTCCTGGTTCTGGAACCGGGACTAAAGGGTCGTTACTAATGCCCTAGCCCTTTAGTCCCGGTTCTTACACGAACCGGGACTAAAGGCCGTCCACGTGGCCGGTGCGGGGAGCCCAGGCAGGAGGGCCTTTGGTCCCGGTTGGTGCCACCAACCGGGACCAATAGGCATCCACGCGTCAGCACCTGGCAGGAGCTGAGGTTTTTGTTTTTTTTGAAAGGGGGGGGTTGGGGGTTTTGGGGGGTTAATTTAGGTTGTTATTAGGTAGCTATTAGAGAGAAGTGTCCTCTCTTATATCTCCGTGCTTGGTTTACCAACGCTACGTACTGCTATGCCTAAACATGGCTTAGATTGAAGTGAAGGCAACATGTGGTGCATGTCGAAAGTAATACTAATCCGGACTTGATCAAGTTTGGATTGTACTACTTTCGACACGCACCACATGCATGTTGCCTTCACTTCAATCCAATCCATGTTCATTTCACCCGCTGATATATAATAACTCTTCATGCGCGCATCATGCATCATCATATATAATAACAAGTCCTACTAATCATCATCATACAACTTCTACTCGTTATTAATAACAAGTCATACGATCATCATCCTCACAGTCATCGAACCAACCCTACTTAATTGTTCTTAGCACATGATCATCAGTATTAGGTAGGACCGAAATACCCTCTTTAAGGTAAAATAGCATAAAACAATATAGACCCTGACTCTCCATTATGGAGAATGGAGATCATCCTGTCTCCAATTCTTGCGCCTCGCTTCCTTTTGCTTCCAAGAACCTCCTTGCGACTGTCCATACATTTTTTCCATTCTTTGATTTGCATGTCTCCACTTCTTTTAGAAATCCGGTATGGACAGTTGAGATTCGTAGGATGACCTGGTTGTATATTCAAAACATCAAGCCTACCATTCTGATACATCAAATGAGGCACACAATCCTCTGGGATTATCTGTTGAAAAACATAGTAATAACTTCATAGTTAGCAATGATAATGTACTAGTTTTAGAACTATGCAAAATATGCACGGATGTCGTAATAGTAAGAAATCTTACCAGGGTATCTCCATAGTAGTTACCGTAGTTCAACACGTGCACTAGTGGCACGTATTGACCATAATGTTGAGGAGTTTGATTGTAGATATTGTAATTCTCAATATCAGTACAAAATCCGACCAGATGAGTTTTCTCCTTATAAGTTAACTCAGAGCCATCGGTGTAGTAGGTTCTGTCTACCATGTTCCGCACATTGTTTGAACAATCAAAATAAGCTGTCAATGAAAATAAGCTGTCAACTATTTTGAAATGAACAATATAAATTAGCTAATAACTATGTTTGAGAAACTCACATAGCGGTAGAATTGGAGGCGTATCAACAAGGACCCAAATGTCCATATTGTCTTGCTCGATGTCAGGATCACCAAGATCCATGGTGACAAGCATACCCTCATCAAAACCATACATCTTGCAAAATGCTTCCCAATTTTTGCAACCAAAATGGGTTACGCTCTCAGAATTATACAGCTTTACTTCAAAATCTATATCATGATGGGTCCTTAGGTGAATTTTCTTTGTTTCCATACTTTCATGGTCTTCAAAACCCATCCTCTCCAAGACGTAGCGTCTTGCATGGCATGGGATAAGCTAGCCGAATTGTAAAAGATGAAAAGTACACGTTGAAATAGTTGAAGTCGTGCTTAATTACGAAAAAATAACACTTGTCGTTGTTGCGTACCGTTTCAACATCGAACGTCTCCTCCAGCTTAATACTGAAGCGCCGATCTTCGTCCAGGTGAGGCCTATCGCACTGACCTCGGTCGTCGTGGCACCAGTCGCACTCCCCCGGGAGACTTTCGTCGTCCGAGTACGACATTTCCTATGTTCATAATTCAAATATTAAACATCTACAATTAAATATATGTACTAAAAAACCTAAGTTAGATCATTATTATTCATCACGGGTTGACTATCGGTTTGTCGAGTCTTTTCTTGAAAACTCTCAGCTCACGTGGTGTATACATTCGACCGTTAGTGATGGTCGCTCCTCCCTTTGTCCCGGTGTGCATTACACCAAAATGTCTAGCTAGCACATGGGAACAAAGGAGAAGCGACCCCCACGACAACAGTCGGGGATTCTTCGTCCTCTCATATATATATGGTGGAACTCTCCCTCACTGATTCCTCTCTGACATTTGCGACCGTCGGTGATGGTAGCTCCTCCTTTCGTTCTCGAGTGCATTACACCAAATTGTCTAGCACACGGGAACGAAGGAGAAGCTACCCCCACGACAACAGTCGGGATTCTTCGTCCTCTCATATATGGTGGAGACTCGACAGACTTACAGTCAACCCGAAATATCGTTTAATTATCTTTCTAAAAGAGGATTTGGCTGGTCTCACCTCAATGTCGGAGGGGGCGGTGACGGGGACGACGGCGGGGATGATGGAGGGGCCGGGGGCTCCTAGATTTCTGCGAAAACAAAAACCCTATAAGCTATCAACTAATCATAGTGCTCTCCAATTTTAGCATTCAAAGTAGGATCGGAGTAGTTTTCCACTTTGAGCATTCAATAAGCAAAATCAAATCACAAAATAAAGTAGTATTCAAATTAGGATGCATTCAATTATAAGCAAAACTACATCATCTCCATGCGTCCGTACATCATCGAATATTATCACTAATACACCTCGAATACTATCATACATATAGCATCGCCAGTACAGCTAGAACAGTAGCGCCCGACGGGTATCGGCGCGGGCGGTGGACACCCAAAGGGACGGAACCATCACAGGATCATGGCTCCAGTGAGATCCCTGAAGAACCTGCCAGGTATTGTCGAACCTGCCCTCCAACGCAACCATGTAGCGACGGACGTGCTGGTCCTCCTCGCTGACACGGTGACGTACCACCTCCGCGGTGTCCGGAAGCCTCGGCACCATCACTGGCCCACGCGAGCGCCACCAAACAAGGATCGGGTCACCAACGGGCTGGTTCCTCACCAACCTACGCCCACCGGAAGGTAGCACCTCCCAAAACCAGCCCGGCGGAGCCCAGTCCCGGACATGGCCCCTCTGATCAAGCCGGCCTCCTCCGCCGAGTCGACGACGAGGATGCGGGATAGGCATCGTCGACGTCGATGCGGGAATAATTGCTTTAACTAAAAAACAAACTAGTTCTATTAATTTCCTTGCTAAAAATAAACTACTTCTATAGTAAAATAAACTAGTTTTGTTAAATCAACTAGTTCAACTACTAATTAAGCACTTACTATAAATAAAATAAAGTAGTTTTATTAATTAATCAACTAGTTCAACTACTAAGCACTTACTATAAATAAATAAAATAAAGTAGTTCTTACTAAAAATAAACTACTTCTATATATAGTAAAATTTAATAAAATAGTTCTATTAATTAATCAACTAGTTCAACTACTAAGCACTTACTATAAATATATAAAATAAAGTAGTTCTTACTAAAAATAAACTACTTCTATATATAGTAAAATTTAATAAAATAGTTTTATTAAATCAACTAGCTAGTTCAACTACTAAGCACTTATAACCTAAAATCATATAGCTACATTATATTCATACATACATAGTTCTATAAAATTGTATGAACATTATATTCATACATACATAGCCACATCCATTCATCATATAGCTACCACATACATATATATATATACATTATATATATGAAAAAATGCAATGAACAAAAAAATAGTACAAATTATATGAAAAAAATAAACAGAGCCGTGGCGTGGCGGCGGCTCACATCGGGCGACGGAGGGCGACGGCGTGGGTGGCGGAGGGCGACGGCGACCGCGGCGGGCCGGGGGCGGAGGGCGACGGTGACGTACGGGGCGACGGCTCGGGGGCGCGCGGCGGAGGCCGACGGCGACGGCGGCGGGGGGCGGAGGACGACGGCGACGGGCGATGGCGTGGGCTCGGGGGCACGGGCGACGGCGACGACGGCGGGGCAGCCTGGCGGCGTAGATCGAGCTCGCGGCGTCGTCGGGCGGGGGGAAACTGGCGATGGAAATCTGAAAATTTCCTAAGTGCTGCTTATATAGCAAAGGCTTTGGTCCCGGTTCAACGCACAAACCGGAACCAATACCCACCCTTTAGTCCCGGTTGGTGGCACCAACCGGGACCAAAGGCCTCTTTTCACCAGCGCAAAGGGCGGGAAGCAGAGGGCTTTGGTCCCGGTTGGTGGCACCAACCGGGACCAAAGGGGAGCATTGGTTCCGGTTGGAGCCACCAACCGGGACTAATGTGCTGGCGCGGTGCGGTGGGAAGTTTAGTCCCACCTCGCTAGCTGAGAGAGCTCAGCACCTGTTTATAAGCTGCGTTGCAGCTCAGGTGCTGAGCTCCTCTCTAATATGCAGGCATTACATGCCTACCTTTGTCACTGCCATGTTGGGCCTATTGGGCCTGCGGGCCTGCATCCTGGCCCATGTGCAGATGGGTTTCTAGTCGTATGCAGGCCGTGTGGCCCATTAGGCGGCATTTTTTTATTTTTTCAGTATTTTTTTTGAATTATTTATTTTCTTTTGATTTTTTGCTTTATTTTTTTATTCTTTTTGCTTTTAGCTCAGAATAATTATAAACTTTCTGTTACTCCATTAGTTTCCAAATTTGAATAGTTTAAATTTCATCCGGAAACTCGTCTGTTACAAAGGGATTTCATTTTTTAAAACTTATTTGAACTCCTGACTTTTTGTGTGTTCAAAATGCACCATTCAAAGCCACATCATCATTTTTCAATCCTTTCTGACTTCATTTGTTATTTTCATGCATTTACTAATTATTTTGAGCTATAAGACCCTAAAATTGAAAAGCATTTCAAATGAACTCTTAAAAGGTTGAAAGTTGGCATGATATCATCATTTCATCCACATAGCATGTGCAAGAAAGTTGAGAGGGTTACGGCAAAAACTGGATGCACTTCGTGTACAAAACGGACAATCTCTTTCAAAGTATCAGGATTTCATCCGGAAACTCGTCTGTTACAAAGGGATTTCATTTTTTAAACTTATTTGAACTCCTGACTTTTTGTGTGTTCAAAATGCACCATTCAAAGCCACATCATCATTTTTCAATCCTTTCTGACTTCATTTGTTATTTTTCATGCATTTACTAATTATTTTGAGCTATAAGACCCTAAAATTGAAAAGCATTTCAAATGAACTCTGAAAAGGTTTTGTTTCTACTTACAACAAAAAACTTATTTATTTTATTTCTAATTACTTATGTATTTTACTTTAATTATTTTATTTTTATTTATTTTACTGCTGCTATTTTATTTATTTTACTGCTGCTATTTTTACTTAATTTATTAAGGTTTATTTATTATAGTTACTATAGTTTATTTTATTTTATTAAGGTTTATTTAGTTTTATTTATTTTATTAAGGTTTATTTATTTTATAAATATAAAAAAATGAACATAGATGCGCTTATAGAGAAAATTCAACCTAAATTCATAATAAATTTCTATGAAATTTACTATGAATTTAGGTCAAATTTCCTGTATAAGGGCATCTATTTTCACTTTAAGAGAAGCTCAACAAGGCATAGAGGGACGGGCTTATAAACTGGTGTGAGCGCCCTTCGGTTGGCGAGGTGGGACTAAACACTGGCCGCAACTACGACCAGCCCTTTAGTCCCGGTTTGTGGTATGAACCGGGACTAAAGGGTGGTGGGCCAGGAGCGTGGCCCATTGGTCCCGGTTTGTACCACCAACCGGGACCAAAGGGTCCATACGAACCGGGACCAATGCCCACGAGGCCCCGGCCGCCCCCCTGGGCTCACGAACCGGGACCAATGCTCACATTAGTCCCGGTTCGTGACTGAACCGGGGCTAATGTGAAAACTGCCCTGTGACCTAAGCCATGTTTTCTACTAGTGAGTACCAGGATGTGCAATGATCTAACGTAACATGTATGAAAATGATGAACGGTGACTGAGCCACAAATGCTATGTCAGCTATATGATCATGCAAAGCAATATGAAAATGAATGCTCAAGTCAAACGGAAGCGGTGGAAGTTGCATGGCAATATATCTCGGAATGGCCATGGAAAAGCCATAATAGGTAGGTATGGTGGCTGTTTTGAGGAAGATATAATAAGGCTTATGTGCGATAGAGCGTATCATATCACGGGGTTTGGACGCACCGGCGGAGTTTGCACCGACTCTCGAGGTGAGAAAGGGCAATGCACGGTACTGTATAGGCTAGCAAATTGCGAAAAGGTAAGGGTGCGTATAATCCATGGACTCACATTAGTCATAAAGAACTCATATACTTATTGCAAAAGTTTATTAGCCCTCCAAGCAAAGTAATACTACGCATGCTCCTAGGGGGGAGGTTGGTAGGAGTTAACCATCGCGCGCCCCCGACCTTCACACAAAGATAGACAATCAAGGATAAATTGTGCTCCAACTTTCATAGCATAACGAGAGACTATACGTGCATGCTTCGGGAATCACAAACCTTAACACCAATATTCTTACTAACCACAATCATTTACTAGTACCACCCACATATTATCATCTCTATATCACAAAACTATTGCAAGGAATCAAACATATCATATTCAGTGATCCATAAGTTTTATGTAGGATTTTATGACTGACCATGCAATTGACCAATTCCTTTTGTCTCTCTAAATAGATATAAGTGAAGCATGAGAGTTTAATTATTTCTACAAAAGACCATGCTCTAATAAATATAAGTGAGGCAAAGAGCATTCTACGAACATCGGTTTTCTATGTGAAGAGAAACAGGCAATCCAAACTTCAAATGATATAAGTGAAACACATGAAGCATTCTATAAAGCCATACTCAAAAGATTTAAGTGAAGTGCAATGAGCATTCTATAAATCAACCATGGACTATCTCATACCAGCATGGTGCATCAAAGAAAAGTGAAAACTAAATGCAAAAGATGCTCCAAGATTTGCACATATCACATGAACGAAACGAGAACGAAAACATACCGATACTTGTTGAAGAAAGATGGGATGCCTTCCGGGGCATCCCCAAGCTTAGATGCTTGAGTCTCCTTGAATATTTACTTGGGGTTCCTTGGGCATCCAATCTTGAGCTCTTGCCTCTCCTCCTTCTCCTCATATCGAGACCTCCTCGATCTTTGATCACTTCATCCACATAAAACTCAACAAAAAACTCGGTAAGATCCGTTAGTATAATAGAGCAAATCACTACTCTAAGTACTGTTGCAAACCAATTCATATTTTGTTTTTGCATTGTAGCTAGTGTAATATAACTTTTCCATGGCTTATACCACCGATAGAATCGTAGTTTCATCAAAACGAGCAAAGCAATGCATCAAAAACAGAATCTGTCTTAAACATGACAGTCTGTAGCAATCTGAACATCTACCATACTTCGGGTACTCCAAAAATTCTGAAAAATTAGGACAACTTAAACAATTTGTATAGCAAGACTGTGCAAAAAGTTTCAGAAACGTTTGACGTTCTAGTAAAAAATGAAAATTCACGCGCTACAGCCAAAGTTTCTGTTTCTGCACCGCACATACCAACAAGCAATCTAATCATCCTAAAGGCAAATCTTGGCACATGATATAATACAATGGCTTTGTACAAGGGGATAATTATTTTTGTTGAAAAGTTTCTGTAATTGAGATTCACAAAGTTTCCATGGGCATGAACAAAGTTCAAGGCTAGCTCCCACTTTCACAATGCTCACCCCTCTCACTTTCACTTTTCTTTTAGTGAAGTTTTAAGTTTCCCCTCTATATTTTTTGTTTTTAAACTTTATGAAAGCACTCAACAGAAATAAAAGACTCTCTAAAACTTCCGGGTTGTCTCCCTGGCAGCGCTTTCTTTAACGCCATTAAGCTAGGCATAAAGTGCTCAAGTAATGGATCTACCCGGATCCCAAGGTATATCAAAGCCAATTTGAATCAACAATGATTTAGCATTTAGTAGTGAGCACAAAGCAACATATATCAAACAATGACGAAGTCTAACTCTCTTCCTATGCATTGGCATGTCATACAAGAACAATTCATGAACATCAAGTAAAAGCCAATACATAGCATAAGCAGTTTCTTGCAATTTTATCGTGTTGGAAACATAAAGAGGCGGAGATGTAGTTCCTCTCTCATAATAATTGCAACTAGGAGCAGCAAGCACATGCATATTACATTGATCAAAATCATCATGTGCAACGGTAAAATGCAACCCAACAACATAATCCTTAATAAGAGCAAACTTCTCCGATATAGTGTAGTTTGGAGAATTCAAAAAGATAATAGGACTATTATGTGTGGGTGCAATAGCAACAATTTCATTCTTAATATAAGGAACTATAGCAAGTTCATCTCCATAAGCATAATTCATATTGGCATCTTGGCCACAAACATAGCAAGCATCATCAAAAAGGGATATTTCAAACGAATCAACGGGATCATAGCAATCATCCTTCGGTAAGAACGAAGGGACATTAAACAATGTATGAGTTGGAGGGTTATTCTCATTAGAAGGTAGGCACGGGTAGCTAATCTGTTCTTCCTCCGTTTGTTCTTCGCTCTCCTCATCATCTTTTTCATCCAATGAGCTCGCAGTTTCATCAATTCCTTCTTCCATAGACTCGTGCAAAATATTAGTCTCTTCTTGGACAACGGAGACTCTCTCAATAAATTCATCAATATCAGAATTGTATTTGTAATTATCATAGCAATATTTAAGGATGGCAAAATTTTCAGGTCTATAAACATCATCATCAAAAGCTTCATACTTTTCAAACAAAGATTCAATTTCATAAGCACCCTTAAAAGCAACAAATTCTTCTATTCTTTCCACATCATAGTAATCATATATACCATTAGCATAAGAAGCCAAGGTTTCATTAGCATTAAATTCACATGAAAAGGGAAGATGTGGAGCGTTCATCCTAGAGCAACAAGTATAATCATATCTCAAGCATAGCTCCCGAGCATACCAATGCAACATATGAATTTGATCCCATAAAAGTTTCCCTTTTTGTGTCAATCGATAATCCCTAAAGTATTCACGTTGATCCAACGTTACTCCCATTATATAGTTGAATGGGGTTTTCTCAGGATTATCAAAGTAGTGCATAATATCTTTCACATAACAAGCATCGAGGGTTTTAGGAGGTTCCCCATCTCCATGAGTAGCAAGTACCACTAATATTTTTTTGTTTCGTGTTTCATATCCATAACTAAAGATAGAGAACAACTTAGAACAGAAACTAAAAACTACTTAGTGATAAAGCAAACAAGCACACACGAGAATATTCACCCCACGCTATTGCTCCCCAGCAACGACGCCAGAAAAAGGTCTTGATAACCCACAAGTATAGGGGATCGTTTGTAGCCTTCTTCGATAAATAAGAGTGTCGAACCCAACGAGGAGCTAAAGGCAGAACAAATATTCCCTCAAGTTCTATCGACCACCGATACAACTCTACGCACACTTTAACGTTTGCTTTACAAAAAACAAGTATGAAACTATTTTGTAGGTGTGATGCTAGAACTACTTTGTAAGAATAAAACTAAAAGTACTTTGCAAGATAATAAAATTTAGGTGTTTAGTAAAAGGGTTTGTGTCAACAAGAAAGTTATTTGTCCCTAGGCAATCGATAACAAGTACCGGTAATCATTCTCGTAATTTTATATGAGGGAGAGGCATGAGCTAACATACTTTCTCTACTTGGATCATATGCACTTATGATTGGACCCCTAGCAAGCATCCGCAACTACTAAAGATCATTAAGGTCATGAAACCCAACCATAGCATTAAGTATCAAGTCCTCTTTACTCCCATACGTCATACCCCACCTACCCGGGTTTAAGTTTCTGTCACTCTCGCAACCCACCATAAGCGAACCATGAACATATTGCAACACCCTACAGTGGGGGCCCCTCACGTTTGCACGAGAACGGAGGGCACCGTAGGACAGCACCATAAATAAAATATACAATCGTACCAACCAAGATCACGATTAACCCATCGGACAAAACGGATCTACTCAAACATCATAGGATAACCATAGATCATTGGGAAATAATATATGGAGTTGAGCACCATGTTTAAGTAGAGATTACAGCGGGGAGAAGGGGTGTTACACCGCTGCATAGAGGGGGAGAAAGTTGTGTTGGGGATCGTAGCAGAATTTTAAAATTTTATACGCATCACCAAGATCCATCTATGGAGTATACTAGCAACGAGGGAAAGGAGTGCATCTACATACCCCTGTAGATCGCGAGCGGAAGCGTTCCAATGAACGAGGTTGATGGAGTCGTACTCGCCGTGATCCAAATCACCGATGACCGAGTGCCGAACGGACGGCACCTCCGCGTTCAACACACGTACGGAGCAGCGACGTCTCCTCCTTCTTGATCCAGCAAGGGGGAAGGAGAGGTTGATGGAGATCCAGCAGCACGACGGCGTGGTGGTCGATGTAGCGGGATCTCGGCAGGGCTTCGCCAAGCTTCTGCGAGAGGGAGAGGTGTTGCAGAGGAGGAGGGAGGCGCCAAAGGCTGTAGTATTGCTGCCCTCCCTCCCCCCTTTATATAGGCCCCCTGGGAGGGGGGGGCGCCGGCCTGGAACCCATCTCCATGGGGGGCGGCGGCCAGGGGGGAGACTTGCCCCCCAAGGCAAGTGGGGCGCCCCCCTACCCTAGGGTTTCCAACCCTAGGTGCAGGGGGAAGCCCATGGGGGGTGCCCCAGCCCACTAAGGGCTGGTTCCCTTCCCACTTCAGCCCATGGGGCCCTCCGGGATAGGTGGCCCCACCCGGTGAACCCCCGGGACCCTTCCGGTGGTCCCGGTACAATACCGGTGACCCCCGAAACTTTCCCGGTGGCCGAAACTTGACTTCCTATATATAATTCTTCACCTCCGGACCGTTCCGGAACTCCTCGTGACGTCCGGGATCTCAGCCGGGACTCCGAACAACTTTCAGGTTTCCGCATCCTCATATCTCTACAACCCTAGCGTCACCGAACCTTAAGTGTGTAGACCCTACGGGTTCGGGAGACATGCAGACATGACCGAGACGCCTCTCCGGTCAATAACCAACAGCGGGATCTGGATACCCATGTTGGCTCCCACATGTTCCACGATGATCTCATCAGATGAACCACGATGTCGAGGATTCAATCAATCCCGTATACAATTCCCTTTGTCAATCGGTATGCTACTTGCCCGAGATTCGATCGTCGGTATCCCAATACCTTGTTCAATCTCGTTACCGGCAAGTCTCTTTACTCGTACCGCAATGCATGATCCCATGACTAACTCCTTAGTCACATTGAGCTCATTATGATGATGCATTACCGAGTGGGCCCAGAGATACCTCTCCGTCATACGGAGTGACAAATCCCAGTCTCGATCCGTGCCAACCCAACAGACACTTTCGGAGATACCCGTAGTGTACCTTTATAGTCACCCAGTTACGTTGTGACGTTTGGCACACCCAAAGTACTCCTACGGTGTCTGGGAGCTGCACGATCTCATGGTCTAAGGAGAAGATACTTGACATTGGAAAAGCTCTAGCAAACGAACTACACGATCTTTGAGCTATGCTTAGGATTGGGTCTTGTCCATCACATCATTCTCCTAATGATGTGATCCCGTTATCAATGACATCCAATGTCCATAGTCAGGAAACCATGACTATCTGTTGATCAACGAACTAGTCAACTAGAGGCTTACTAGGGACACGTTGTGGTCTATGTATTCACACATGCATTACGATTTCCGGATAACACAATTATAGCATGAACAATAGACAATTACCATGAACAAAGAAATATAATAATAACCATTTATTATTGCCTCTAGGGCATATTTCCAACAGTCTCCCACTTGCACTAGAGTCAATAATCTAGTTACATTGTGATGAATCGAACACCCATTGCGTCCTGGTGTTGATCATGTTTTGCTCTAGGGAGAGGTTTAGTCAATTAATGGATCTGCTACATTCAGGTCCGTATGTACTTTACAAATATCTATGTCTCCATTTTGAACACTTTCACGAATGGAGTTGAAGCGACGCTTGATATGCCTGGTCTTCCTGTGAAACCTGGGCTCCTTCGCAAGGGCAATAGCTCCAGTGTTGTCACAGAAGAGAGTCATCGGCCCCGATGCATTGGGAATCACCCCTAGGTCGGTAATGAACTCCTTCATCCAGACTGCTTCCTGTGCTGCCTCCGAGGCTGCCATGTACTCCGCTTCACATGTAGATCCCGCCACGACGCTTTGCTTGCAACTGCACCAGCTTACTGCTCCTCCATTCAAAATATACACGTATCCGGTTTGTGACTTCGAGTCATCCAGATCTGTGTCGAAGCTAGCGTCGACGTAACCCTTTACGACGAGCTCTTCGTCACCTCCATAAACGAGAAACATATCCTTAGTCCTCTTAAGGTACTTCAGGATATTCTTGAACGCTGTCCAGTGTTCCATGCCGGGATTACTTTGGTACCTTCCTACCAAACTTACGGCAAGGTTTACATCAGGTCTGGTACACAGCATGGCATACATAATAGACCCTATGGCCGAGGCATAGGGGATGACACTCATCTTTTCTCTATCTTCTGCTGTGGTCGGGCATTGAGCCGTGCTCACTTGCACACCTTGCAATACAGGCAAGAACCCCTTCTTGGACTGATCCATATTGAACTTCTTCAATATCTTGTCAAGGTACGTACTCTGTGAAAGACCAATGAGGCGTCTTGATCTATCTCTATAGATCTTGATGCCTAATATATAAGCAGCTTCTCCAAGGTCCTTCATTGAAAAACACTTATTCAAATAGGCCTTTATACTTTCCAAGAATTCTATAGCATTTCCCATCAATAGTATGTCATCCACATACAATAAGAGAAATGCTACAGAGCTCCCACTCACTTGTAAACACAGGCTTCTCCATAAGTCTGTGTAAACCCAAACGCTTTGATCATCTCATCAAAGCGAATGTTCCAACTCCGAGATGCTTGCACCAGCCCATAGATTGAGCGCTGGAGCTTGCATACTTTGTTAGCATTCTTAGGATCGACAAAACCTTCCGGCTGCATCATATACAATTCTTCCTTAAGGAAGCCATTAAGGAATGTCGTTTTGACGTCCATCTGCCATATCTCATAATCATAGTATGCGGCAATTGCTAACATGATTCGGACGGACTTCAGCTTCGCTACGGGTGAGAAAGTCTCATCGTAGTCAACCCCTTGAACTTGTCGATAACCCTTAGCGACAAGTCGAGCCTTATAGATGGTCACATTACCATCCGCGTCCGTCTTCTTCTTAAAGATCCATTTGTTTTCTATGGCTCTCCGATCATCGGGCAAGTCAGTCAAAGTCCATACTTCGTTTTCATACATGGATCCTATCTCGGATTTCATGGCTTCTAGCCATTTGTCGGAATCTGGGCCCGCCATCGCTTCTTCATAGTTCGAAGGTTCACCGTTGTCTAACAACATGATTTCCAGGACAGGGTTGCCGTACCACTCTGGTGCGGAACGTGTCCTTGTGGACCTATGAAGTTCAGCAGTAACTTGATCCGAAGCTTCATGATCATCATCATTAACTTCCTCCCCAGTCGGTGTAGGCACCACAGGAACATCTTCCCGCGCTGCGCTACTTTCCGGTACGAAAGGGGTGACTATCACCTCATCGAGTTCCACTTTCCTCCCACTTACTTCCTTCGAGAGAAACTCTTTCTCCAGAAAGGACCCGTTCTTGGCAACGAAGATCTTGCCTTTGGATCTGAGGTAGAAGGTATACCCAATAGTTTCCTTAGGGTATCCTATGAAGACGCATTTCTCCGACTTGGGTTCGAGCTTTTCAGGTTGAAGTTTCTTGACATAAGCATCGCATCCCCAAACTTTTAGAAACGACAGCTTAGGTTTCTTCCCAAACCATAATTCATACGGTGTCGTCTCAACGGATTTCGACGGAGCCCTATTTAAAGTGAATGCGGCAGTCTCTAAAGCATAGCCCCAAAATGAGAGCGGTAAATCGGTAAGAGACATCATAGATCGCACCATATCCAATAGAGTGCGATTACGACGTTCGGACACACCGTTTCGCTGGGGTGTTCCAGGCGGCGTGAGTTGTGAAACGATTCCACATTTCCTTAAGTGCGTACCAAATTCGTGACTTAAATATTCTCCACCACGATCTGATCGTAAGAACTTTATTTTTCTGTCACGTTGATTCTCAACCTCACTCTGAAATTCCTTGAACTTTTCAAAGGTTTCAGACTTGTGTTTCATTAGGTAGACATACCCATATCTACTTAAGTCATCAGTGAGAGTGAGAACATAACGATATCCTCCGCGAGCCTCAACACTCATTGGACCGCACACATCGGTATGTATGATTTCCAATAAGTTGGTTGCTCGCTCCATTGTTCCGGAGAACGGAGTCTTGGTCATCTTACCCATGAGGCATGGTTCGCACGTGTCAAATGATTCGTAATCAAGAGACTCCAAAAGTCCATCTGTATGGAGCTTCTTCATGCGCTTGACACCAATGTGACCAAGGCGACAGTGCCACAAGTATGTGGGACTATCGTTATCAACTTTACATCTTTTGGTATTCACACTATGAACATGTGTAACATCACGTTCGAGATTCATCAAAAATAAACCATTGACCAGCGGGGCATGACCATAAAACATATCTCTCATATAAATAGAACAACCATTATTCTCGGATTTAAATGAGTAGCCATCACGAATTAAACGAGATCCAGATACAATGTTCATGCTCAAAGCTGGCACTAAATAACAATTATTGAGGTTTAAAACTAATCCCGTAGGTAAATGTAGAGGTAGCGTGCGGACGGCGATCACATCGACCTTGGAACCATTCCCGACGCGCATCGTCACCTCGTCCTTTGCCAGTCTCCGTTTATTCCGCAGTTCCTGTTTTGAGTTACAAATATGAGCAACCGCACCGGTATCAAATACCCAGGAGCTACTACGAGTACTGGTAAGGTACACATCAATTACATGTATATCACATATACCCTTTGGTGTTGCCGGCCTTCTTGTCCGCTAAGTATTTGGGGCAGTTCCGCTTCCAGTGACCACTTCCCATGCAATAAAAGCACTCAGTCTCAGGCTTGGGTCCATTCCTTGGCTTCTTCCCAGTAACTGGCTTACCGGGCGCGGCAACTCCCTTGCCGTCCTTCTTGAAGTTCTTCTTACCCTTGCCCTTCTTGAACTTAGTGGTTTTATTCACCATCAACACTTGATGTTCTTTTCTGATCTCCACCTCCGCTGATTTCAGCATCGAATATACCTCAGGAATGGTCTTTTCCATCCCCTGCATATTGAAGTTCATCACAAAGCTCTTGTAGCTCGGTGGAAGCGACTGGAGGATTCTGTCAATGACCGCATCATCCGGGAGATTAACTCCCAGCTGAGACAAGCGGTTGTGTAACCCAGACATTCTGAGTATGTGCTCACTAACAGAACTATTTTCCTCCATTTTACAGCTGAAGAACTTGTCGGAGACTTCATATCTCTCGACCCGGGCATGAGCTTGGAAAACCATTTTCAGCTCTTCGAACATCTCATATGCTCCATGTTTCTCAAAACGCTTTTGGAGACCCGGTTCTAAGCTGTAAAGCATGCCGCACTGAACGAGGGAGTAATCATCAGCACGTGATTGCGAAGCGTTCATAACATCTTGGTTCTCTGGGATTGGTGCTTCACCTAGCGGTGCTTCTAGGACATAATCTTTCTTGGCAGCTATGAGGATGATCCTCAGGTTCCGGACCCAGTCCGTATAGTTGCTGCCATCATCTTTCAGCTTGGTTTTCTCTAGGAACGCGTTGAAGTTGAGGACAACGTGGGCCATTTGATCTACAAGACATATTGTAAAGATTTTAGACTAAGTTCATGATAATTAAGTTCATCTAATCAAATTATTCAATGAACTCCCACTCAGATAGACATCCCTCTAGTCATCTAAGTGAAACATGATCCGAGTTAACTAGGCCGTGTCCGATCATCACGTGAGACGGACTAGTCAAGATCGGTGAACATCTCCATGTTGATCGTATCTTCTATACGACTCATGCTCGACCTTTCGGTCCTCCGTGTTCCGAGGCCATGTCTGTACATGCTAGGCTCGTCAAGTCAACCTAAGTGTATTGCGTGTGTTCCGAGGCCATGTCTGTACATGCTAGGCTCGTCAACACCCGTTGTATGCGAACGTTAGAATCTATCACACCCGTGCATCACGTGGTGCTTCGAAACAACGAACCTTCGCAACGGTGCACAGTTAGGGGGAACACTTTCTTGAAATTATCATAAGGGATCATCTTACTTACTACCGTCGTTCTAAGCAAATAAGATGCAAAACATGATAAACATCACATGCAATCAAATAGTGACATGATATGGCCAATATCATTTTTGCTCCTTTGATCTCCATCTTCGGGGCACCATGATCATCTTCGTCACCGGCATGACACCATGATCTCCATCATTGTGTCTTCATGAAGTTGTCACGCCAACGATTACTTCTACTTCTATGGCTAACGCGTTTAGCAATAAAGTAAAGTAATTTACATGGCGTTATTCAATGACACGCAGGTCATACAAAATAATAAAGACAACTCCTATGGCTCCTGCCGGTTGTCATACTCATCGACATGCAAGTCGTGATTCCTATTACAAGAATATGATCAATCTCATACATCACATATATCATTCATCACATCTTCTGGCCATATCACATCACATAGCACATGCTGCAAAAACAAGTTAGACGTCCTCTAATTGTTGTTGCAAGCTTTTACGTGGCTTGTATAGGTTTCTAGCAAGAACGTTTCTTACCTACGTAAAACAACAACGTGATATGCCAATTTCTATTTACCCTTCATAAGGACCCTTTTCATCGAATCCGTTCCGACTAAAGTGGGAGAGACAGACACCCGCTAGCCACCTTATGCAACTAGTGCATGTCAGTCGGTGGAACCTGTCTCACGTAAGCGTACGTGTAAGGTCGGTCCGGGCCGCTTCATCCCACAATACCGCCGAAACAAGATAAGACTAGTAGCGGCAAGAAGAATTGGCAACATCTACTCCCACAACTGCTTTGTGTTCTACTCGTGCATAGTAACTACGCATAGGCCTGGCTCATGATGCCACTGTTGGGGATCGTAGCAGAATTTTAAAATTTTATACGCATCACCAAGATCCATCTATGGAGTATACTAGCAACGAGGGAAAGGAGTGCATCTACATACCCTTGTAGATCGCGAGCGGAAGCGTTCCAATGAACGAGGTTGATGGAGTCGTACTCGCCGTGATCCAAATCACCGATGACCGAGTGCCGAACGGACGGCACCTCCGCGTTCAACACACGTACGGAGCAGCGACGTCTCCTCCTTCTTGATCCAGCAAGGGGGAAGGAGAGGTTGATGGAGATCCAGCAGCACGACGGCGTGGTGGTCGATGTAGCGGGATCTCGGCAGGGCTTCGCCAAGCTTCTGCGAGAGGGAGAGGTGTTGCAGGGGAGGAGGGAGGCGCCAAAGGCTGTAGTATTGCTGCCCTCCCTCCCCCCTTTATATAGGCCCCCTGGGAGGGGGGGGCGCCGGCCTGGAACCCATCTACATGGGGGGGGGCGGCCAGGGGGGAGACTTGCCCCCCAAGGCAAGTGGGGCGCCCCCCTACCCTAGGGTTTCCAACCCTAGGTGCAGGGGGGAGGCCCATGGGGGGTGCCCCAGCCCACTAAGGGCTGGTTCCCTTCCCACTTCAGCCCATGGGGCCCTCCGGGATAGGTGGCCCCACCCGGTGGACCCCCGGGACCCTTCCGGTGGTCCTGGTATAATACCGGTGACCCCCGAAACTTTCCCGGTGGCCGAAACTTGACTTCCTATATATAATTCTTCACCTCCGGACCGTTCCGGAACTCCTCGTGACGTCCGGGATCTCATCTGGGACTCCGAACAACTTTCAGGTTTCCGCATACTCATATCTCCACAACCCTAGCGTCACCGAACCTTAAGTGTGTAGACCCTACGGGTTCGGGAGACATGCAGACATGACCGAGACGCCTCTCCGGTCAATAACCAACAGCGGGATCTGGATACCCATGTTTGCTCCCACATGTTCCACGATGATCTCATCAGATGAACCACGATGTCGAGGATTCAATCAATCCCGTATACAATTCCCTTTGTCAATCGGTATGCTACTTGCCCGAGATTCGATCGTCGGTATCCCAATACCTTGTTCAATCTCGTTACCGGCAAGTCTCTTTACTCGTACCGCAATGCATGATCCCATGACTAACTCCTTAGTCACATTGAGCTCATTATGATGATGCATTACCGAGTGGGCCCAGAGATACCTCTCCGTCATACGGAGTGACAAATCCCAGTCTCGATCCGTGCCAACCCAACAGACACTTTCGGAGATACCCGTAGTGTACCTTTATAGTCACCCAGTTACGTTGTGACGTTTGGCACACCCAAAGTACTCCTACGGTGTCCGGGAGCTGCACGATCTCATGGTCTAAGGAGAAGATACTTGACATTGGAAAAGCTCTAGCAAACGAACTACACGATCTTTGAGCTATGCTTAGGATTGGGTCTTGTCCATCACATCATTCTCCTAATGATGTGATCCCGTTATCAATGACATCCAATGTCCATAGTCAGGAAACCATGACTATCTGTTGATCAACGAACTAGTCAACTAGAGGCTTACTAGGGACACGTTGTGGTCTATGTATTCACACATGCATTACGATTTCCGGATAACACAATTATAGCATGAACAATAAACAATTACCATGAAGAAAGAAATATAATAATAACCATTTATTATTGCCTCTAGGGCATATTTCCAACAGTCTCCCACTTGCACTAGAGTCAATAATCTAGTTACATTGTGATGAATCGAACACCCATTGCGTCCTGGTGTTGATCATGTTTTGCTCTAGGGAGAGGTTTAGTCAATTAATGGATCTGCTACATTCAGGTCCGTATGTACTTTACAAATATCTATGTCTCCATTTTGAACACTTTCACGAATGGAGTTGAAGCGACGCTTGATATGCCTGGTCTTCCTGTGAAAACTGGGCTCCTTCGCAAGGGCAATAGCTCCAGTGTTTTCACAGAAGAGAGTCATCGGGCCCGATGCATTGGGAATCACCTCTAGGTCGGTAATGAACTCCTTCATCCAGACTGCTTCCTGTGCTGCCTCCGAGGCTGCCATGTACTCCGCTTCACATGTAGATCCCGCCACGACGCTTTGCTTGCAACTGCACCAGCTTACTGCTCCTCCATTCAAAATATACACGTATCCGGTTTGTGACTTCGAGTCATCCAGATCTGTGTCGAAGCTAGCGTCGACGTAACCCTTTACGACGAGCTCTTCGTCACCTCCATAAACGAGAAACATATCCTTAGTCCTCTTCAGGTACTTCAGGATATTCTTGACCGCTGTCCAGTGTTCCATGCCGGGATTACTTTGGTACCTTCCCACCAAACTTACGGCAAGGTTTACATCAGGTCTGGTACACAGCATGGCATACATAATAGACCCTATGGCCGAGGCATAGGGGATGACACTCATCTTTTCTCTATCTTCTGCCGTGGTCGGGCATTGAGCCGTGCTCACTTGCACACCTTGCAATACAGGCAAGAACCCCTTCTTGGACTGATCCATATTGAACTTCTTCAATATCTTGTCAAGGTACGTACTCTGTGAAAGACCAATGAGGCGTCTTGATCTATCTCTATAGATCTTGATGCCTAATATATAAGCAGCTTCTCCAAGGTCCTTCATTGAAAAACACTTATTCAAATAGGCCTTTATACTTTCCAAGAATTCTATATCATTTCCCATCAATAGTATGCCATCCACATACAATAAGAGAAATGCTATAGAGCTCCCACTCACTTTCTTGTAAACACAGGCTTCTCCATAAGTCTGTGTAAACCCAAACGCTTTGATCATCTCATCAAAGCGAATGTTCCAACTCCGAGATGCTTGCACCAGCCCATAGATTGAGCGCTGGAGCTTGCATACTTTGTTAGCATTCTTAGGATCGACAAAACCTTCCGGCTGCATCATATACAATTCTTCCTTAAGGAAGCCATTAAGGAATGCCGTTTTGACGTCCATCTGCCATATCTCATAATCATAGTATGCGGCAATTGCTAACATGATTCGAACAGATTTCAGCTTCGTCTGATTAATGCAGAGCCATGTCTGATTAATAACGCCCGCCACTCACCTTACAAACTTTGAGGCGCGAAATAGAGTGCCAATCGTGTGGGGGCCGGTTGTCTTGCCAGATTTTACATTTTCTTTTTTGAACACCAGATATTTATATCGTCTGATGATTTTTTAACTCGCACACAAATACACAAATATGATTTTTCAAACTGTTATGGTTAGCCATTGCATGTAGATGTAGTTCAAATTTGAATTACGGTCAATAAATGGCTAGAAAATCACTTCAATGTCTTCAAAAGGTCAAATGACCCCTGGATTTTTCTAAATTTTCACATGACAGTTGTATTAGTGCACGTTACACGTAGAAAAATTGAAGGCCGTAAGAGGAAGCTATCTTTCGTTCGTCATCAAACGTGCATTGTTACCTCTCAGAACCACGAGCCTTCTAGTGAGTTTGCTCCAGTTTGTGAGGGGCGTGTGTCCAAACTTTCTTCAAAAAGACCAATTTTTTCACCACATCATCTTGGTGGCATGACATTACATCAAGCAAGGTTTCATGTTTTTCTGATCATTTTTTAATTTTTTGGAATTAAAATGCCATGGCACTCCATGCATGTGTCCATGCCGTGAGACCAATATGTTTGAAAATTCCTTCTAATTTACTGCACATGGAATTAACTCTCACACAAGTACACAAATATGATTTTTCAAACCGTTATGGTTAGCCGTTGCATGTAGATGTAGTTCAAATTTGAATTACGGTCATTAAATGGCTGGAAAATCACTTAAATGTCTTCAAAAGGTCAAATAACCCTTGAAATTTCCAAATTTTCACATGACAGTTGTATTAGTGCACGTTACACGTAGAAAAAAATTGAAGGCCGTAAGAGGAAGCTATCTCCCGTTCGTCATGAAACATGCATTGTCCCCTCTCGGAACCACGAGCCTTCTAGTGAGTTGATCCGGTTTGTGAGGGGTGTGTGTCCAAACTTTGGTCAAACAGGCCAATTTTTTTACCAAATCATCTTGGTGGCATGGCATTACATCAAGCAAGGTTTCATGATTTTCTCATCGTTTTTTAATTTTTTGGAATTAAAATGCCATGGCACTCCATGAACGTGTCTATGCCGTGAGACCAATATGTTTGAAAATTCCTTCTAATTTACTGCACATGGAATTAACTCACACACAAGTACACAAATATGTTTTTTCAAACCGTTATGGTTAGCCGTTGCATGTGGATGTAGTTCAAATTTGAATTACGGTCATTAAATGGCTAGAAAATCACTTAAATGTCTTCAAAAGGTCAAAAGACCCCTGAAATTTTCTAAATTTTCACATGACAGTTGTATTAGTGCATGTTACACATTGAAAAAAAAATTGAAGGCAGTCATAGGAAGCTATCTCCCGTTCGTCATCAAACATGCATTGTTCCCTTTCGGAACCACGAGCCTTCTAGTGAGTTGCTCCGGTTTGTGAGGGGTGTTTTTCCAAACTTTCGTCAAATAGGACAATTTTTTTACCACATCATCTTGGTGGCATGTCATTACATCAAGCAAGGTTTCATGTTTTTCTGATCATTTTTTAATTTTTTGGAATTAAAATGTCATGGCACTCCATGCATGTGTCCATGCCGTGAGACCAATATGTTTGAAAATTCCTTTTAATTTACTGCACATGGAATTAACTCACACACAAGTACACAAATATGATTTTTCAAACCGTTATGGTTAGCCGTTGCATGTACATGTAGTTCTAATTTGAATTACGGTCATTAAATGGCTAGAAAATCACTTAAATGTCTTCAAAAGGTCAAAAGACCCCTGAAATTTTCCAAATTTTCACATGACAGTTGTATTAGTGCATATTACACGTAGAAAAAAATTAACGGCCGTAAGAGGAAGCTCTCTCCCGTTCGTTATCAAACATGCATTGTTCCCTCTCGGAACCACGAGCCTTCTAGTGAGTTGCTCCGGTTTGTGAGGGGTGTGTGTCCAAACTTTGGTCAAACAGGCCAATTTTTTTACCAAATCATCTTGGTGGCATGGCATTACATCAAGCAAGGTTTCATGATTTTCTCATCGTTTTTTAATTTTTTGGAATTAAAATGCCATGGCACTCCATGAACGTGTCTATGCCGTGAGACCAATATGTTTGAAAATTCCTTCTAATTTACTGCACATGGAATTAACTCACACACAAGTACACAAATATGTTTTTTCAAACCGTTATGGTTAGCCGTTGCATGTGGATGTAGTTCAAATTTGAATTACGGTCATTAAATGGCTACAAATCACTTAAATGTCTTCAAAAGGTCAAAAGACCCCTGAAATTTTCTAAATTTTCACATGACAGTTGTATTAGTGCATGTTACACATTGAAAAAAAAATTGAAGGCAGTCATAGGAAGCTATCTCCCGTTCGTCATCAAACATGCATTGTTCCCTTTCGGAACCACGAGCCTTCTAGTGAGTTGCTCCGGTTTGTGAGGGGTATTTTTCCAAACTTTCATCAAATAGGACAATTTTTTGACCACTTCATCTTGGTGGCATGACATTACATCAAGCAAGGTTTCATGTTTTTCTGATCATTTTTTAATTTTTTGGAATTAAAATGTCATGGCACTCCATGCATGTGTCCATGCCGTGAGACCAATATGTTTGAAAATTCCTTTTAATTTACTGCACATGGAATTAACTCGCACACAAGTACACAAATATGATTTTTCAAACCGTTATGGTTAGCCATTGCATGTACATGTAGTTCTAATTTGAATTACGGTCATTAAATGGCTAGAAAATCACTTAAATGTCTTCAAAAGGTCAAAAGACCCCTAAAATTTCCAAATTTTCACATGACAGTTGTATTAGTGCATATTACACGTAGAAAAAAAATTAACGGCCGTAAGAGGAAGCTCTCTCCCGTTCGTTATCAAACATGCATTGTTCCCTCTCGGAACCACGAGCCTTCTAGTGAGTTGCTCCGGTTTGTGAGGGGTGTGTGTCCAAACTTTCGTCAAACATGCAAAAAAATTTACCACATCATCTTGGTGGCATGACATTACATCAACCAAGGTTTCATGTGTTTCTGATTTTTTTTAATTTTTTGGAATTTAAATGCCATGGCACTCCATGCTTAATTGTGTCATAGCCGTTAGACCAATATGTTTGAAAATTCCTTCCAATTTACTACACATGGAATTAAATCGCACACAAGTACACAAAATATGACTTTTCAAACCGTTATGGTTAGCTGTTGCATGTACATGTAGTTCAAATTTCGATTACGGTCATTAAATGGCTAGAAAATCACTTAAATGTCTTAAAAGGTCAAATGACCCCTGAAATTTTCCAAAATTTGACATGACAGTTGTATTAGTACTACAAATTTTCTCGTACATTTAAAACACCATCCGTTGCCACTTTGCTCCAAATTCGTCTTTCACAGCTAATAAAAAATATCTACAACACCACACACACTTATTTTGTAGGAATCGTTTGTGATGATTTTTTTTGGGTCTATTTAAGTCTTCCTCCTTAAGCTTCGCTAGCTCGTCTGCTCCAGTGCCGGCAACCCCCGAATCCACAAATCCCGATTCCCATTCCCGCATCCCCTTCTTGCAAATATGACGTCGTGGAAATGCTTCGTGACGGCCCATACGATGCCCCCCCTGAGCGCCGCCGCCTGCGCCGAGGCCGAGAGTGCCGCCGCATCCACATTGAGCGTGCCCGCTTCCGCCGAGAGGGCGTCTGCGGTAGCCGACAGGGCAGCTGCAGTTGCTGCTACGACGACAACTGCAAACACCAAGAGCGCTCGAGCTGCCGTCCGTGCCGCCGATGTCGCTCTGGCCCGGGTCGAGGCCATCCACGCCAAGATATTCCAGGCCACCTCAGAATCCAGCATGCAACCCACGTACGAAAAGGCGGTGATGGCCATGGAGCACCCGCTTCGTCATGAGGTCGCCGAGCGGGTGCTGGAGATGCAGGAGGCGGCGGAGATCGAGGAGCGTCGGGAGGAGGCGTTGCGCTTGGCCCAGGTCGAGGTAGAGAAGAGTCTGTCCATCGAGGAATTGGCGGTTGAGTAACAACGCGAGCTCTGGCGCAGCCACTACTACGAGTACTACAACCTTGAGGGCGGCGCCGAGGACGAGGACGAGGATGAGGATGCTGTCGACTTCAGCAGGGGGACGCGGAGTCCCCAATGGTGGCATGTCGCCAGGACAAGTCATCGATGTCTTATCTCACACCGGCGATGCATAGGCCGGCGCGCCGGCGGATTTGTAAAATGATGCGTACTTAGGCTTTGTTTTTAATGCTGGTCTTTTAATAGGGCAATTTTTAGGTCAACTGGCTCTGTTTAATTACTAAAATTGCTCGACTCAATAAGTGTGGTCTATGTGTTGTACGCTCTTTCGTGTGCCCAAATTAGCAAGCGATGTTAAATTATGCAATGACGTACCCGGGGAAATTTCCACCAAAATTTGAATTATCAAACTCATCCCATGCGCGTAAAGCAGAAGAATCGTTTTCGATGCACACTATCGTTCAAAGTGAATGCTGTCCGGCGGCAGCGTGCACAAAGTTTCCCTCCACATTTCGAAATTTTTGGCCTACCGCCGAAATATCTACCCCCTTTTCTCCCCGACCACAAGTCACATTTCCCCTGTTTCCCCCTTCCTTCCTAAGCTATAGCCGCTTCCTCGCTTGCTTCCTCGCTCTCGCCGTCTCGCATCCTACCGCCGGGGTCGCCATGGTCTTCTTCAAAGACCTCTTCAGCGGTTCCTCCTGCTCCGATGACTCCTTCACCACCCGGGTATGCCTCTCTTCTCTCTCTCGGGTTATGACTTGGAATGAAGGATTTTTACCCGGCGGTCGATTTGAGTCATTTCTTCCTCTTGTAGTTCCCTAGGACCATCAGTTGCAATGAATGGAGTGGGGTGGCTGAAGATCTGTCTGCTCATTGTCACCATCAATCTTCATGCGTGAAGCTAGTTGCGTTTGAATATGTGGACAGTGGGAGGAAGTTTCTGGCATGTGTAGAGAAGGTTAGACCCTCTTTCGTTGTTACAAATCATTTGTTAGATGTGATTCAGACACTGTCACAGTCCCAACCCATTCATACCACACCTTCAACCAAACGCATCCTAAGACAGTGTCACAGTTTGTACCTAGTATTTAAAAATGTTGCCATCTCATCAACGGTGCCATTAGAAAATTATTTGGCACCGCTTCAGCAGTTTGTGCAGCCAACTTGTCCACACATCCGAGCAGCCAAGCAGTAAAATACTAAATCTTTATGGCACGAAGGAACTGGGCATCGGAGCAACTAGGTGCTCCGGAGTTCGGGTCCCTGATTTTTTCCACTGCATCGGCTCGCCAGTGCAGGGCACCGGAGCGAGATGTAGCAACAGTTCTCTTTACACCGGTTTTGGCATACATAGTGGATAGACTTAGTGCTATTAGTTCTATGTTACTAAATTTATGCATGTACACACCTGTTAGTATCAATTTGCTGTCATCCAAACACTGTCGCTATGCTGTTGCAGTTATATTTACCTTCCTCTTAAAATGTTAAATTTGTTATTTATAGTACATGAGTAAGAACTTGTAGCGTTGTTGTAATTAATTATAGCTTCTGATGTTTTGGAATCTGGTTGTTGTCTCAGTAGCAATTAATTCATTTGCACATTGATCTTTTTGAGAAGATATGTCATAATTAACCTGTTTCTTCAATTTTTCAAAATAAGTATTGGTGATTTTCTATGTTGCTATAAACCCATTTTCCCTATAATTGTTACTGATATAGTTTTAAATATTATAGGATGAACGGAAGTGATCTTACTTGGAGTGGGTTGATCAAGAGTGGCCACAGTCTTTGAAGATGTGCCTAGCAAAGCTCTGGAGCATGTATCAAGAAGAGAACGGAGGTAGGCTTAGAGAAAGTGTTGTCAACACTGAAGAATATTTGAAGATGCGGGATAAAAAGAGGAAGGTGGAGATTTGTATCAGATTTTTTAAATCAGACTTTGCTAAGATGGTGTTGGCAAAGGAGGAGGCACTTTCCCAGTTGGCCAGTGCAAAACAGGTTCTTACTGAACTGAAAACAGACGTGGATAAGACGAGCCTGGATGATCTCGATTAGGAAATGAATATATTGTTCTAATATTGTTATTATGAAGTTGAACTAGCTATATGCTGTACTGTGCTGTTTTCAGGCAGCTATCATCGTGTGGTGTTAAAATATATCTATGTGCCTGATATGAAATTGGCAAACAGTTGTTCGATATGAAATGTGAATTTGCGTAATACTGGAACTATTAATTGTAAACTAATAAACTTGCTAAATGGGTCATGGAACTTTGCAAACGGTTCTAGAGTAAAAGCGCTTGTGATGGATAGCCCAATGCCACACAGTTTTCTTCATCAAATCGTGTGTCATGTAGTTGATAAAAGCAAACATTTAACCAAGGCAGAGCATGTGTGATAGTTACACCTATCACACACGAGACTATGCATAAACCTGTGTGGGATGTACATACGAACGGAAACGTTTTCCCTGGATTGACTGTGTGGGGTGTACATACGAACGGAAACTTTTTTCCTGGATTGACTGTGTGGGATGTACATACGAACGGAAACGTTTTCCCTGGATTGACTGTGTGGGATGTACATAAGAACGGAAACGTACTCCTTGGATTGACTGTGTGTGATATACATACGAACGGAAATGTTTTTCTGGGATTCACTGTGTGGGATGTACATACGAACGAAAACGATTAGGTTTCGATGCCTCGCCCGATCGCACACGAGCTCATTTTGCCCCAGCCTATGTGCCAGGAGGGCCTATCCCCGACGGTTTCTGGGTCGTGTGGGAAGGACCCCCCTATCGCCCACACTCACTTGGCGACGGTTCCAAATGTCGTCGCGGAAAGGGGTTAAAAACCGTGTGTATAGCACCGACGCGTACCAGTGAAAGCTCTGAATATAGGTACCAAAGCTTCGGTCAAATATATAAGGACCAAAGTTGGCATGGAAATAGTAAGAATTAAAGTTGATGCTCAATGCTTGAAGCAAACACTCCACCGATTAATGAAATGGAAAATAAGGCTAACTTGATGCATGTATATTACATGAAGCAGTATTAGAGTGCCTGGTAAATTTAGATTATTTCTACCTTTCATGGTTGAATCAAACCTCTCAACTTTCATTGCTAAAATTACAATCTTCTAATTTTGACCAATGTTATTTTATCTTATATATGTTGCATATATTTTTATAACTTCCTTGCATTCGAAACCACATAATTAATTGAAAATGTAATTTCATAATAGGTTCTAGAGCTCTAAAACACAACTGACAATATACAAGCCTCTAGACCCACTGTAGCTCTTGGTGTCATTGCACCATTGTCTGAGGAAAAGATCATTGGAGCGATTGTATTGTGTTGTTGTCCAACTTATATGGCACATATGTCAACATGGAGTTTCATGTGTCGTGCTAGAGTGTTGGGCAAGCATGCAGAAATGTTGACAATAGGGAGAGTAGGGATACACTTGGAGAAGAATTTTGAGGGTGTGGGTGCGTGTTATTGCTTGGCATTGATTTGGGTAGGATGTACCCTACGTGAGGAAAGATCATTGTGGCACATAACACTACTCACCTTCTACATGACTACCATGCCTCATGGAGATGGCATTTTACAGCCGGTCATAAAAGTGTGAAAACCTCAAGCACAACCAAATTTATGGTGGTGGTTCTCAGTTAATCTTCAAAACGTGCACGTTGGAAGCCTTTCAAGCTGAGGTGTTTGTTTGAGCTTTGAATTAATATAGGTACACGAAAGTTGGATGGGAATATGACGACATGCCTTAGTTATAGGTAATTTTCTTCTATGACGTTGTCTACTCTCTCAGCCCCTCTCTCACATGTCCATTCCAAGCTACAATATTTCTTTTTGTGCAATCTTGCGAATCCTCTTTGGCAATAAAATTTAAACAAAAAGGGGATATTTTCATTTTGCATTTGAAGGATCAAAATCGATGATGATGCTTAGGACCTTAAGCAAACTCTCTGCCTTTTCATGAGATGAAATAGAAATTAGAGATACATTTATGCCAGACTATATATTAAGGGGATCATGCTCATTTATTACCTTTTTGTAATCTACTAATTTATGAACTTTCATGATAAATGCTAGGCTCGGACCCCCATCCCCTCCACCCGCCTTGTGCCAACTAGGCCATGGTAAATGATGGGAGAATTTCCTAATGATTCCATCAACCACCATGGCATGGGTGCAAGGCAGTCACCTAATTAATCAACATTACATGGAACATTCGGTAGGAAATATTAGTGAATTTTCATTGGGATAAAGAAATCTCGGTGTGGAATACATCAAGTCGAATGAACACATGGCATGGTATTCTTTGTGACAGTAGCATACAATTTCATCGAGCCCTCATTCCTATATAATGGAGGTCGCCAGTGTCTCAATTGGAACATACTCGATGAAAAATAATCAAGGAAAGTGTTCACATAAAGCAAGAAGGCTAATGAAAGTGCGTTATATCGACTAGGGGGGGTGAATAGGCGATTTTTATGAATTCTTCACTGAGGAATTTGCGGGTGAGGAAACTCCTTAGCGAAGAACTACTTGCAGCGGAATAAGTACTCAAGAGTAAGCACAGCAGAACACAAGCATGGTCATCATGATGAAAGGAAGACAAGCACAGAGTACAGAAAGCGTAAACACATGATAGCACAAGATGAAGACAAACAGACTGAAGAAATTGAACTGAGGAAATTGAGAAAGTCTTCAGTCAAAGTCTTCAAACACAGATATGAACAAGTGCACAACACAGTTATGAGGAAATGAAAGAGTTGAGGAAATAGAACCAGTAAGCTTGGTGAAGACAATGATTTGGTAGACCAGTTCCAACTGTTGTCTCAGTTGTACATCTGGTTGGAGCGGCTAGGTATTTAAACCTGAGGACACACAGTCCCGGACACCCAGTCCTGAACACACAGTCCAGGACACCTAGTCCTCACCATATTTCCTTTGAGCTAAGGTCACACAGACCTCTCCCAATCACTCGTGGTAAGTCTTCAGGTGACTTCCAAACCTTCACAAACTCGGTCACTCGCGATCCACAATTTCCTCTTGGATGCTCTAGACCATGATGCCTAACCGTCTGGAAGAAGCACAGTCTTCAAAGGTAACAAGCGTCGGATCCACGCAGGATCAATCTCTTCAGTGATGCTCAATCACTTTGGGTTTGTAGGTATTTGGGTTTGGGTTTTCCTCACTTGATGATTTTCGCTCAAAGTCCTCGGAGGATGGGATGCTCTCAAATGACAAGTGTCAGTTTCTCTCGGAGCAGCCAACCAGCTAGTGGTTGTAGGGGGTGGCTATTTATAGCCTAGGGAGCAGCCCGGCATGATAAGACATAAATGCCCTTAAATGATATGACCGTTAGGTGGGTATATATTTTGGGACAGCTGGCATATAGCACAACAACGGTCGGAAATTTGAGTATCAAATTCCTCAGGGCTATCATATTCCTCACTGTGTAGGCAATCCGCACTGGCGAATTCCTAACTCCTCAGTCAGAACAAATTCCTCAGAGACCAGAAGAACTTCGTCTCTATCACTGAAGAATATGACTGAACTGTATGAGATTTCCAATGGCTTCACTTGAAGGGATTGGTAGGTGTAGGATTTTGAGTTGAGCATCACATGGAAAATTTTCCTTAGTATTTCCTCGACCCCCTTTAACAGTACGGTGTTTCCGCTGACTCAAGAAAGAGAAAATGAAACTACGAAAACAAAAGTCTTCATGCTTCATGTTCCTCAAATGAATACCAAGTCTTCAAGGTCACACCAATTTCTTCACTTTCAAAGTCTTCAGAAAGTCTTCAGAAATCCAAAGTCTTCAGTCGAAGAACTTCATTTTTAGGGGTCAACTTTCACTGTAAATATCAAACTCCTCATAGACTTATAGACCTGTGTACACTCATAAACACATTAGTCCCTTAACCTATAAGTCTTCAATACACCAAAATCACTAAGGGGCACTAGATGCACTTACAATCTCCCCCTTTTTGGTGATTGATGACAATTTAGGTTAAGTCTTCAACGGGGATAAACATATGAAGTGTAAATACTGATATTGAGGAATTTGATTGCAAGATATAGAAGAACTTCCCCTGAAGATGTGCATAGTGAGGAATTTGCTTTTGAAGCAATGCACACTTGAAGAGTTGAATCATGGAGATCTCCCCCTATATCTTGTAATTCATACACGCATTTGACATAATATATGAAGAATTTGAAATGCATGATGAAATATGGTGACTGATGTAATTCAGCATGCGTGCAATAACATTAATGAGGAATAAGCATGCAGAAGTAAACAGCTAAAGTATCAGGCCACCATAGAGTTTAAGTTTACAACTCGATCCAACAAAGTCATCAGAAGAACGAGAGTTGTAACTTAAGAAAAAAAGCCCATATAATAGATAGACCCACTTGAAGACTAACTCAAATTTCTCCCCCTTTGTCATCGAATGACCAAAAGGTTTGAAAACGAGGACTAACGCCCCTGAAGAATATCAAGTTGATGAAGGAGCGCCAGCGTTGTTGGGGTCGTTTGTTGGAGTAGGGCCTGCCGCAGTGTCATCCAAGTCTTCATGTTCATCAGTGTCACGTGATGAAGAATAGGAACTGGCCACCAAGGAAGGAACCTTGACCTTCTTGTACTTCTTCGGAGGAGGTGCAGCCCAGTCAAAATCTTCCTTGAGACCCATTTTCTTCAGATCTTCTTCACCATATATGTGCGACAGAACAACCCAGGTGCGGTTGAGGGTTTCATGAAGGTAGTAATGGTTTTTCTTCACTGCATTGTGGGTAGCAGTCATGTTGTGAAGACCAAACTGACGCTTGACCCATTTGTGATTGCGATCAACCTTCTGGTGAAGACTGAGGAGAAGCTCACGGTCAGTCATCACCCTGGGAGCTGTGCCTTGAGGATTTGGCTTGGTTGCGTTGGCGGCAGAGTCATGTGTGGCAGAGTCATCATTGGTGGAGTAGGATGCAGCCTTGCGAAATTGACCATCCAATGGACGAATGCCTTCATCAATGATAGCAGTAGCCTTGCCCTTTTCATCAACTGAGGAAAATGTCCGTTTGAGGACTTCAATCGGGGGCAAGTAGCTGCAATGGTTCAGTGTATCAGCTTTGTAGTTGAGTGAAGACCTTGTTCTGATGAATCTCATATTCCACGGAGCATAAGGCTTCAACTCAAACGGTGACATTGCGACATTGACCAGGGTCCTCATGAAGAAATCATGGAAGTTGACAGGAACGCCATGAATGATATTGAAAAGCAGATTCTTCATGATGCCAACGACTTCTTCTTCATTCGAGTCGTGGCCCTTGATAGGACTCAATGTCTTCGTCAGAATGCGATAGACAGTCCGAGGCACATATAACAATTCCTTCACAAGGAATTTTGTTCTTGGGGCCTGACCTGGCTTCGAAGGCTTCATCAGCACTTGCATATAGTGATCTGTAAGCTCAGGTTCACTATAGATGCAACAAGCAGCTTCAAGGGGAGGACTGAGAGGCAAAGCCCGAAGCAATTCAGTAGCTGGTGCTTTGTAGTGAGTATTTTCAGACATCCAGTTCAGCACCCATGAATTCACATCTTCACAGTCTCCGGTGATGTGCAGAGTTGCATAAAATTGAAGAATGAGCTCTTCATTCCAATCACATATATCAGTGTAGAAATTTAACAGTCCAGCGTCATAAAGAACACTAAGGACTGGCCCGAAGCACGGCAGAGATTCCATATCCACGTGAGGAATGTGCTCATGATCGAAGACTTTGTCTTTGTTGAACAGCACTGAGGAATGAAAATTTGCCTGGCTGGCAGTCCAGAAACGCCTCTTCCTAATGCGAGCAGAGTCATAGGGGTTGTAATCAGTGAAGAATATGTGCTCGCCGAAGAAATCATTAGCCTTGAATTTTTGCTTCCTTGAGAATGGATCCTTTGGTTTGGGCAGAGGAGTGTCAGTCAGTTGCATTACAACCTCAGGAATCGCAATCTCAGGTTCTTTAGGCTGAAGAATTTCTGGTTCCTCTTCAGTGGCAGCCTGGGTCTTCCATTCTTCATTCTTCATTTTCTTCAGCACTAGTGGCTAGAATTTGTTCATGAGCTTCATCAGATCCCATTTGAACTGTAGTTGCTGGGGACTGAGGAATTTGTTGCAATGGAGTGAAGAGTGGAGAGTTGGGGTGCTGACTTTCCCAGAAGTCATCATTCATCACTGGTGTGGTACAGCCAATGTCCACATCTTCATCTTCCATTTCTTCAACGCCAGCCTCTTCAGCAGTAAACTGAGGCATAAGCGAGGAAACTGTGGGGGTTGAAGGGATTTTATCCACTTCAATTTCTTCATCCATCTGCTTTGACGAAGAGCAGAATGATTTTCTTCATCAGATCTGCTAGGGATCACATATTCTTCATCAAAAGGGACGATTTCCTTTGATGGCATGGAGGAAACTGGAACATCATCAATTGGATTAGCAAATGAGCTTGTCAATTTCTTCATCTTCTTCGGTGCTGAAGAATCTGAAGGAGCTGATGCTTTCCTTTTCTTCACTGCTGCACGCTCTGCAGCCTTGGTTTTCTTCACATCTGATGCAGATGGAAGGATTGGAGTTGGAGTAGGCGCAGGAGGAGCAGAGGAATGTGGTGGATTTTCTTCAGGTACAACTGATGCAGTTGCCCTGACTTCTTCATTTTCTTCAGGCGCACCACTAGTGGGTGCCCTGGCAATTTCATCAGAGGCTGGAATGCAATCATCAGCCCTGGAACTTACATTTTCTTCAGCAGCCTGATTGTCATCAGCGGTGCTGGCATGTTCTTCAGTTGGCTGAGCAGATGCTTCAGCCTGAGGAATTTCTTGTTGCGATGGGGCTACAACATTTGAGGTGAACATCTTAGTCAGTTTAACAAACCTGACCTTGTCTCCTTTCCAATCAGCATAGTAAGCATTGAAATCATCGTTGAGGGTTTTGATTTCAGACTGGATCTTCACAAGTTCATCAGTTGTCATAGAGACAACGTTGTTCTTCAGGAATTTCTCCTTCCTGTACTATGCTTTCTTGAGCTGCCTGGTCTTCTCAAATTTCCATTTTTCTTCTTGGATGAAGGCAGTCAGCATATGACTTTGACCAGGAGTCAGCTTGAAGTCAGGCATAGGAGTGTTTGGGTCCTTGTGCCAGAGATCAATGTAATCGAGGATCAACTTTGGATCCAAAAGCAGAGGCACATTTGTGCCCTTGGCTCTAGCGGCCCTGACTTGCCTATCTCTGATGATTTCAACGAGTTCTTCATCATCAGCTTCGTCTTCTTCAGACGGCACTTGGAAAGCGACTTGCTTCTTGTGAGGACTTGGGCGAGAGCCTCGTCCAGCAGTGGTCTTTGTCTTCAGCAGAGAGGGTCCTGTTGAAGAATTTGGTGCAGCTGAGGAACTAGCTGAAGCTCCTAAGGAAATAGAGATGCCTGTAGTCCTTTGGCACGTGGCAAGATGCACAGGTGCTGAGGATTTGGTCGGAGCAGCTGAGGACTTTGGAGGAGCAGGAGCAGCGTGAGGAATTGGCCGTGAGGGTTTAGCTGAGGAAATTGGCCGTGAGGGCATTGAAGAAAAGGCACTTGGCTTGTGCGCAGGCTTCTTTGCCATGGATTTCTTCGGCCTTACAGAGGCCTCAGCGGCTGCAGCAGCAAAATCTTCATTGAATTTCTTCACTGCATCTTTTACCTGTTTGGCCAGCTTGGCCTGGCGCTTGGCCCATTCTTCAGGAAACTCCTCACCGCATTTGATGCTAGTGGGATCTGCTTCTTGGCCAGGTGCCAATGGTGGTCTTGAGCATGGAGGAGTAACAACGAATTTCTTCATGTACTTTGGAGTCACATATCTGTACTCCGTCCACTCTCTTGCCCATCTCCTCTCTATCTTCTGAATGCGCACCTTGCGCTGATTTTTATCTTCCTCAAGGGGTGTGCAGTACCCAACATAGATGTCCTCAGGGATTTCAAAAGCAGTGTTGACCTCAGGCCTCTTTCCTCCTTTCTGTGGCTTCTTACCGTCAGCCATTTTCTTCAGATGAGGAATTTGAACAATGGAATTCTCTGAAGAAGTATGCAACTTTTCTTCGAGGAACGCTGCAAATGAGTTAAGTTGATGAGAACCTAGTGATTCAGCAGCAGACATGAGTACCTATGAACAGAGTATAGTTGCGAGGAATTTGGAGAGGTCATATGCGTTCTCAAAAGGTTTTTCAAAAAGAACAAGTTTGAGGAATTTGACCAGATGAGTCTTGAAGAATTTCACTAAGCGTTCTTAGTCTTAGGTTCCAGAGTTGTACAGATCAGAAATCTGCACAATTGAGGAATCTTGAAGAGAAATTATAGCTTAGAGAAATGAATCAAGAACAGATGACATGTGAGGTGTTTAGTGTGTGAAGAATTTGAAGAATAAACACCTTTGAAGATTTTGCAGAAATCATTTGAATCAAAGAGGGCAGTAAAAGTAACTTTTAATTACCCTGAATGAAGAACACGACGAACTGTGAGGTGGAGAAGTGAAGTTCGTCGATGCAGATCTTCCACGCCCTAACTCGGCGGAGGAAGACGGCTACGGCGGCAGCGGAGTGAAGATTTCCGCGGCCGGCGCGAGTATGACGGCGACGAGGTCGAGGCAGTGAAGCTCTTCCTCACCGGCGACGATGAAGTAGCGGCGGCGCTAGGGTTTGAGAAGCTTGAGCTGGAGAGAGGTCAAGCGAAGTAAAGGAAGTGAGGAAGGGGAGAGGGGGTATTTATAGCCACGATGAAAAACTGTTCGTCTGAAGATTTTGGACGAACGTGCCCCTGACCCTTCTCATTCGCTTGACATGTGTCACCCACGTACTGAGAAGTGGAGATCGTGTTAGATCGTGGGTGAATAGATGAGTACTTCGTGGGATGCGGAACGGTTTGAGCGGCAAAGCCGAAAATTTGGATAAGATAAGTTAAAAGTTCCGTTTGCAAATTCTTCAGCTGACAAGGACACAGTGAAGATTTTGAACGAGTTTCAAATAGAACGCACATGAAGAATTTGTGAATAGATTGGGTTGAGTATAGCATAGAGGGGGAAGGGTCCGATCACATTCACTTAGCAGAAAAAAGCGACTTGAAGAAATAGCAATAAGTGATTGCTGTAGAGGACATAAACTCACACACACACACACACACACACACACACACACACACACACACACACACACATATATATATATATATATATATATATATATATATATATATATATATATAGCCAATGAAGAAAAACGATGGAAACAGTGAAGATTTTGCAAAGTTGAAGATTTTGAGCAACTGAGGAATTTCAAAATTGAGGAAAAACTCAAATTGAAGATTTTCAACTTTTGGTGGTGGCATGACCCACCGTATAAGAATGATGATTTCAGACACCGCGTACAATTATCGTAGGGTTCTGAGAATCAAATTCTTTGTTAATTTCTTCACACTTAGAGTGTTATTCTTCATTGATTGAAGAAAAACATTTCTTCATGTGTTGCACATCTAAGTCATCAATTTTGCATAAGTGTTAGGATGAGTGTCCTTTTCAAAGAACATTCGAAGATTCTAGGATATTTAGCTCACACCGCCACTTGCTAAATCTCTTCTCATCCAAGGGCTTTGTGAAGACATCGGCTAGTTGTTCTTCAGTCTTCACATGCTCAATAAAAATGTCGCCCTTCAACACATGATCGCGAAGAAAATGATGACGAATCTGAATGTGCTTTGGCTTCGAGTGCTGAACTGGGTTGTCAGCAATCTTGATGGCACTCTCATTGTCACAGAAGAGAGGCACATTCTTCACGTTGACTCCGTAGTCCTTGAGAGTTTGCTTCATCCACAGCAATTGAGCACAGCAAGAACCAGCAGCAATGTACTCAGCTTCAGCAGTAGACAGTGATACGCAGTTCTGTTTCTTCGAGGACCAACAGACCAAAGATCGTCCGAGGAAATGACATGTACCAGATGTTGACTTGCGGTCCACACGATCACCAGCATAGTCAGAGTCAGAATATCCAATGAGATCAAAAGCCGAGCCCTTGGGGTACCATAATCCAAGTGTTGGTGTGTGAGCTAGATATCGAAGAATATGTTTCACAGCCTTGTGATGTGATTCCTTCGGTGTAGCTTGAAATCGGGCACACATGCAAACACTAAGCATAATATCTGGCCTAGATGCACATAAATACAATAAAGAACCAATCATGGAGCGGTATACCTTTTGATCAAAGTCAATACCATTTTCATCAGTGCACAGATGGCCATTTGTGGGCATCGGAATTTTGACGCCTTTGCAATCTTGCATGCCGAATTTCCTCAGTACATCCTTGAGGTATTTCTCCTGAGATATGAATATGCCATTGCGCTGTTGACGAATTTGAAAACCTAAGAAGAATTTCAATTCTCCCATCATAGACATTTGATATTCTTCACTCATCATATAAGCAAATTCATCACCATAACGTTGGTCAGTACAGCCAAAGATAATATCATCAACATATATTTGGCACACAAACAATTCATCATCATAAGATTTAGTGAAAAGAGTAGGGTCGAGTGAACCGGGTTTGAAGCCTTTCTTCATGAGGAATTCCTTCAAAGTATCATACCATGCCCGAGGGGCCTGCTTGAGGCCATAGAGGGCCTTATTGAGTCTGAAGACTTTGTCAGGATGCTTTGGATCTTTCAAACCTGGGGGTTGAGCAACATATACTTCTTCCTCAAGCTTACCATTGAGGAATGCACTTTTCACATCCATTTGATATAAAGTGATATCATGATGGTTAGCATAAGCAAGTAATATGCGAATAGCGTCAAGTCTAGCAACAAGTGCAAAAGTTTCATCGAAATCAATTCCTTCAACCTGTGTGTAGCCTTGAGCTACAAGCCGTGCCTTATTCCTCACCACAAGGCCGTTTTCATCTTGCTTGTTGCGGTAGATCCACTTTGTGCCAATGATATTGTGCTTGCGAGGATCTGGACGTTTGACCAGTTCCCAGACGTTGTTGAGCTCGAACTGATGTAATTCTTCTTGCATAGCCTGAATCCACCCAGGCTCCAGAAATGCTTCATCTACCTTAGTGGGCTCTGTGATAGAGACAAAAGCATAGTGCCCACAGAAGTTAGATAAATGTGAAGCTTTTGAGCGTGTGAGAGTACCTGGTGCTTCAATGTCATCGATGATCTTTTCAACTTGCACTTCTTTTGCAACGCGAGGATGAGTTGGTTGTCGTCGAGGAATTTGATCAGCATTTTCTTTAGCACCATTAGCTCGACGTTCTTCACGTTCTAGAATGAATTCTTCAGCAGATTCTTCGGTAGGAATGACATCCTTAGTAGCCTTGAACTTGATAGATTCCTCAGGTGCTGGTTCATCTATCAGAAGGTAGGTGCTCTCATTGCGAGCCATTAGTTTCATCGAACCGCACATCTACAGTTTCAACAACCTTGTGAAGAACGTTGTTGAAGACTCTGTAGGTGTGCGAGTCCTTTCCGTAACCAAGCATAAAACCTTCATGTGCTTTCGGTGCAAATTTAGCATTGTGATGAGGATCTCTAATCCAACATTTAGCACCGAAGACTTTGAAATAACTCACATTGGGTTTCTTGTCAGTGAGGAGTTCATAGGCAGTCTTCTTGAAGAATTTGTGAAGATATACCCTATTGATGATATGGCACGCAATATAATTTGCCTCAATCCAGAAGTGACGAGGCGTCTTGTACCCATCAAGCATAGTGCGAGCCATCTCAACAAGAGTTCTGTTCTTGCGCTCCACGACGCCATTCTGCTAAGGAGTGTAAGGAGCAGATAACTCATGAGTAATACCAAGTTCATCAAGATAGTCATCAAAACCAGAATTCTTGAACTCAGTTCCATTATCACTTCTGATGTGCTTGATCTTCACACCAAAGTTGGTTGTAGCCCTCGAGAAAAATCGTTTGAAGACTTCCTGCACTTTATGTTTGTAAGTGACAATATGTACCCTGTGTAACGAGAGTAATCATCAATAATAACAAAGCCATAGAGAGACGCGTCATTTGTGACTGCTGAGTAATGGTTAGGACCGAAGAGATCCATATGAAGCAATTCAAATGGTCGAGTAGTGGTCATGATAGTCTTCACTGGATGCTTAGCCTTGGTCATCTTTCCAGCTTCACAAGCTCCACACAAGTGATCCTTGAGGAATTTGACATTCTCAATGCCAATGACATGCTTCTTCTTCGCAAGCGTGTGCAAATTCATCATGCCTGCATGACCAAGTCGTCGATGCCATAGCCAGCCTTCTGAAGCTTTTGCAAGTAGGCACACGGCTGGTTGCGGTCCTGTAGAGAAATCAACAATATACAAGTCTCCTGTCCTAAAGCCTTCGAAGACTTTGGAATTGTCAGCTTCCATAATCACAACACAACGATACTTGCCAAAGACAACAACCATATCAAGATCACAAAGCATTGAGACAGACATGAGGTTGTATTCTAAGGACTCGACAAGTATGACTTTGTCCATGTGTCGATCCTTTGTAATCGCAACCTTACCCAGACCCAATACCTGACTTTTGCCTTTGTCATCGAATAAAAACACACATGATGTACACCCTCCATAATACATGTCGTCAGATCCTGACATACCTGCATTTCCGAATTGCTCAACAAGGTGCTTAATTTCTGCAATATATAGTCGAGGCTTGTCAGCATTGATTGTTGATGTGTTAGCACGACCTAATCTCATTGAGCATCACTCTTTCGGATTTAGAAATCCAAGGAACAATCTGAACAAAACAGAATTTTTTTACCATTAAAAACATACAAAAGGAATACTAGATTGCATAGACTGGAAGCATATTTTACATATCCCGTCCAAGATAGAAACAGAACCTTCAGTGAGAAGTAATTGTTTCACTTGAGCACCCAGAGTAAAGCTCAAGACATCTTCAAGGGTAATTGTTCCCAAGTACAATATTCAATTACCTATCTCGACAACAATTTCTCAAATCAATTTGCACACAATGTACCTTCATCAATGCATAAATCGTATGTAGCATATGTTAAAGCTACTTGATGTCCAGGAATAGCAGATCGATCTTTCTACTACCAAATTACTAATTAAGTACTAGCTGCTTCTTGTATATAACAGAAGAGAGCAAAGTCTAGATTCTGTATCCAGAATGCACCTTGGTATTTTTGTGCTTCTGAACAAACAAATTAGCTAGCCTGGGTGGAATTGGAGGCGGACGCGGGATAGCTTCTGGACATACGACTCGCCGACCATGACCTGCATCCCTGCAAGGCAATCAGGGAGATCTAGCAGAGTGAGCAAAGATGGGAGGGAGACAAATAGAAGGAGGAGGAAGTGTGAGGAAGGTGGGGAACCTGCGCCCGAGTCGGCCGTCGAGGACATGGTGATTGGCAGTAGTGGGAGACTCTGGATCCAATTCAACTTTATGCAGGTGTAGGGAGGGAAGGAGGTGAGGGTATGGCCACCGCCCACCGGCACAGTTAACTTTAGGCATGCCGTCGAGCCTCCTCGTCGACCACCACGCCGTCACGCCCCAACCAAGGTCAGCCGCCTCTCCCCAAGGCGCCCAGCCTACCCGCCGGCCACCATGCAGTCGCGCCCCCCGCCGTTTACCTAGCCACTAGGATCAACCGCCGCTCCCCACGCCGCAGGCCACTCGCCGCCGAGACTGCACATCACCACGCCTGATTAGGATAGGAACCGGGCTCTTTTTTTTTTCTTTTTTGAGAGGAGGAACCGGGGGGGATTTTTTTAGGGTAGGAGCCGGGCGGATGGACAGTGTACGACTGAAATTGGGCGATTTGACGGGCTGCGCCGCACGCCCGCACGGAACGGGTGCGATAGCACTGGCACCGGCTAGCGCGGTCGATGGACCAGGGCGAGGAATAAGTAATTCTTCACCTGGGTCTTAAATAGACGTTATATATATATATATATATATATATATATAAATAATGTTTTCACTAGTACTATTTTTTGAATTTACTGGATATATGAAGCCACGTCATACCACAAGCTTGCATTATTTCTGGGATACCTGAAGCCACTTCCCTGACGCTCTTGTCATCCGACAGGTGGAGTGAGAACAATCCAGCATATGACCATGTCTTAGAGTGACCACATACGTACAATCTTTCAATCTCCAGAAGCGAACTGTTTTTTCTCCACGCATGCTGGAAAACGATAGGTTGCTTCGCCCGACTTTTCCTTCCAATAAACACATAGCCATCGACAGGAAGACAAAAACGAGAAATTAACGACACAACGGCCAGTGAGCATCCGGCCGGCCTGCTTGACGGACGAGGTTCCATCAAGAAATGAAACTCTCTCGTGTCTTGACAGCCGACCTACCACCCGTTTGCTTTAATAAAGCAGGCATATCATCTCATAAAAAAAAGCAGGCATATCAACAAGAGAGAGTGACATGTTATGTCTACTTCTGTACCACGACATCGACAATTCCTGGTTCCTGACCGGTTCTCCATGATTTTTTTTTGTTTTTTGATTGAAATCAATAGTAAATCTAGTGCTTGCGATAAACAACCTCTCATGTTTTCTCCTTGCAAGGCATAGTTCTGATCGCGTGAAATTCTGACATATGAAGATGAAAATGAAAATCAAGCAGCTTTGTCAGTTGTTTTCGCATGATCTTCCCCGGCGTCTCCGCGATGGGACGAGCCAGCGCGCACGCGCGACTACTTTTCCAAAGTTTTTCATCCTTCACAATAATCTTATCTATAATAACCAAGCATCACATTCCCCACCTTTTTTTTTTCGAGAGAGAGAAGTTGGAGGGAACCACATTCCTAGTGACACCAAAGAGGGAGAGACCAGAATTTTTCTGTTTGTTCGTGAAAATGGCAGCTGCTCCGACGCCCACGCTGGTGCTGCTGCCGGAGTGGGGCGCCGGGCACCTCATGTCCATGCTCGAGTCCTGCAAGCGCGTCCTCCTCCGCGGCGGCCGCGCCTTCTCCATCACGCTGCTCGTCATGCGCCCGCCCACCGCGCAGGCCACCTCCCAGGTCGAGGAGCACGTCCGCCGCGAGGCCGCATCCGGCCTCGACATCCGCTTCCACCGCCTCCCCGCCGTCGACCCTCCGGCCGACGCCGCCGGGGTCGAGGACTTCATCGCGCGCTACATCCAGCTCCACGCGCCCCACGTCAGGGACGCCGTCGCGGGGATGCCCTGCCCCGTCGCCGCGCTCGTGCTCGACCTCTTCGCGGCGCCCATGGTCGACGTGGCCCGCGGGCTGGGCGTGCCGTCCTACGTCTTCATGTCCTCCACCGGCGCCATGCTCGCGCTCATGCTCCACCTGCCCGTGCTCCACCGCGTGGTCACCGTGGGGTTCGACGAGCTGGACGGGGAGGTGCACGTGCCCGGGCTGCCGCCGGTACCGCCGGAGTGCTTGCCGTGCCCCGTGGTGGACAAGAAGAGCCCCAACTACACCTGGTTCCTGCGCCTCGGCGACAGCTTCATGGACGCCACCGGGATCATCGCCAACACCGCGGACGGGCTCGAGCCGGGGCCCCTCGCGGCCGTCGCCGACGGCCGCGCCGTGCCAGGGCGCCCCGCGCCGCCGGTGTACCCCGTCGGCCCCGTGCTCTCGCACGGCAGCAGCGCCAGCAAGAAGGACTCCTCGTCGGAGCCACCGCACCAGTGCGTCGCCTGGCTGGACGCGCAGCCGCCGGCGTCGGTGGTGTTCCTCTGTTTCGGGAGCATGGGCTGGTTCGAGCCGGCGCAGGTGGTGGAGATCACCGCCGCGCTGGAGCGGTGCGGCCACCGCTTCCTGTGGGTCCTGCGCGGCCCGCCTTCCTCCAAGTCCGGCGCCGGCGCGCCGGACGGGTCGGAGCACCCGACGGACGCGAACCTGGAGGAGCTGCTCCCGGAAGGGTTCCTGCGGCGGACGGAGGGCAAGGGCCTGGTGTGGCCGACGTGGGCGCCGCAGAAGGAGATCCTGGCGCACCCGGCCGTGGGGGGGTTCGTGACGCACGGCGGGTGGAACTCGGTGCTGGAGAGCCTGTGGCACGGCATACCGATGGCGCCGTGGCCGCTGTACGCGGAGCAGCACCTGAACGCGTTCGAGCTCGTCGCCGACATGGGCGTGGCCGTGCCGCTGAAGGTGGACCGGAAGCGGGACAACTTCGTGGAGGCGGCGGAGCTGGAGCGAGCGGTGAGGTGCCTGATGGGCGAGGAGGGGAGGAAGGCCAGGGAGAAGGCCGCCGAGATGAGGGACGTCTGCCGCAAGGCCGTGGAGAAGGGCGGCTCCTCCGACGCTGCGCTGCAGAGGCTCTCGGAGGCGCTCCACGACGGCGCGGTGCCCCCGACCATATGAATCGTGGACGCCGTGCGCCGGTACCCTTATAATGGAGTATAGTATATATATTTCTCCTACACAAAATGATAAAATAAAGTTGGAGTGGGTGTAAATTTGGAGAAGCTCCTTTTGGTCATTTGCTATTTAGTCTGCTTTTGCTCATAAATTTGTATTGGCTAGCTTGTGTATCTTGCTTCCACCCATTTCTGTGGTTTGGTAGTTGGTTGCCTATGTTAATATGAGCAGCGTCTTAAAGGTTGATTCTTGTCTTCCTGGATGCGTGCTGATGGAGTGATGGTGATCTGAAGTCCTAGCTGGATTTTATTTCATCATAATCAGCTTGAGCCTGGTTTTTTTTCGATAAAGGACATTTCATTGAATTGATTACAACTGTCATGGTGATTGGCGATTTTACGGGCCGTCCATCCACTGCGATCAAACGATGAAGAAACTAGAGTTACGAGGAGTTACGCAACTAAAATTACAAATAGTGGTGGGACCATTACAAAAGTAGGGTGGGGCTAGCCATATTCTAAAGGGTAGTTCCGTCCAATTTTAGGCCCTGTTTGGTTCATAAGTCCTAGGACTTTTTTAGTCCCAACTTATAAGTCCCAAGTCCCTAAAAAGTCCTTACTTGTTTGGTTCCTGAGACTTAACATGGACTAAAAGACCATATTACAACTATAAGTCCCTATAAGACTCTCCTAAGTCCCAAATGCCCACTTTAAGTCCCTATAAGTCCCTCCTGTTTGGTTTAGATGGGACTTATAGGGACTTTTTAAAGTCCCTAAACCAATAAGCCCCTCGAAACAAACACCCTCTTAGTCTTAGTCAAGGCCAAATCATGTTCGCACTGTGTGGCCTGATACATCTGGATCGCTACTGATTCTGAAGAAAAATTTGGGTCGCTCCTCCACTCTTCCCGTAGAAAACTTGTTCGAGCCCTATCTGTTCGAAGCAGCAGTGTAGGATAGGGCGGAGCCGCTGGTGACCCCGGCGGTGGCGGTGGCAGCGGCAGAGGGGGTCGGCGAGGATGGCCACTAGGGCGAGGAGGCGGAGCCGATGACCCTGGCGGTGGCGGCGGAAGAGGGGGTCGGCGATGATGGCCGATGGGGCGAGGAGGCGGAGCCGATGACCCCGGCGGCAGCGGCGGAGGGGTCCTAGGGGCTCGAGGACCGACGTCTAATGCAGCCGTGGTTCCTCGCCATTAAGAGCTAGATCGAGCGCACGGCGGTGTAGCCGTCCAGAGGAAGAGGAAGAGCACCCTTCGCCGGTTCGGCTGTGGCGTCACTGAGGAGACGTAGAGAAAGGGCACCGGAGGCCCCATGAAGGTCGAGGAGGTCGCCGCCTCGTCGTGCAGCGCGCGATGGTGGACCGAGGGGCGTCCAAGAGGCACTTGACCTTGCCGGATCATGCTGCTGCTGGCGTAATCCAGGCCGGATCTGTGGAGAGCCCGGCGCAGCACCGTCTACAGGTCCATATCTCTTACAGTCTTACTCTACCTTATTTCTTGTAAGTTCACGGCTTCCATTGCTCTTCAGTTCTGGTTAGTAGTTGGAAACTGTAAAAGTATCTGACGAAGCATGAGCTTTCCACAGTGGCCATGTAACTAAATTCTGAATGTTGCACAGGAATATGAGGAACGGTCTGATCTGGAGAACATGAAGATGACGCTGGAGTCGGTGGACGCTGTGCTCCACGACGCTGAGAGGGAGTCTATCAAGCATATCCATGCTTCTGTGGCTGAAGCAACTTTAGGATGCTGCGAACGACATCTCTCACATGCTTGAAGATTTTGAAGATGAAACCGACCTCAACCTGGTATGAAAGATTCTGATTTGGTCACTATCAATCTTGATCTGAAAGTTGTTGTTTAATAACATATGAATATTTTTAGACAATGAACTACATCTAAAACTTTTTTATGTACTGAAGTAGATCTGAACCTCACTGTTGGAGTTGATCTTTGAGTCGATGTTTAGTAAATCTAATTATACTTGTTGATGCCAAGACCACTTTTTCATTCCTAAATGTCCCTGTTTTCTTATGTTTCACAAATAGTAAGCTATGTCCACAAATATCATGATTTGATTGAGGGGAAAGTGAAGTATTACTAGTCTGGTATCCCAAGTGTAATATCAGTTTATGCACTGTTTTTTGTCAAGCACCTGATTGAAACAAGACAGAAGGACCAAAATCATCTACACTTGCTTACTAAGTAGAAATTTGCTACTGCAACCCTTCTGGTTTAGGAAAGTGACAATTTTCAGAAATTGTTTAGACGGAGGGAAGAACATACAACATATCCCTTTATTCTGCACATTAGTGTCCGATGGAGCAGTTGTAGGACGTTGTTTTTTCTCTTCAATGCTCTTTTCTTGGTGAAATCCATGGCTGCTTCCTAAAACTTAAAATTTGTAAGCAGATGTTTCAATTGCCAAAAGATGGTTCTTGTTCTGCGACTAGACTGTCCATCCAGCTTTAAATTTTAGTGTAATCTCAAGATATTGCAATTGAACTCTTCTTAAGGTAATTCTCTGTTTTATCTGAACTCGCTAAGATTATTCTTTTTTCTTTGGTCTTTCGCGCATTTAAAATGCCAGAGAAAATTTTGCCAATCTCTTTAATTTTCACACAACGCTAAGGTGTTCTTCCCCATTTATAATTTGGAGACAAGCATCTTGTCAAAGCTTAGGCTTACAATGGAGACACCATCAATGGCAATTCTAAAGTTCTGTGCCTGATCTGTCAGTATCTTTCTAATCTCCCACCTCACGCGCTGAAATTAAAGGGGAAAGGAGCAAACATTGAGCACCCACAAGTAACATATTCTGCCAAATATATACAAGCATGCCTACACAATTCTAGTAATCATCGTTGTGTAGAATGGTGCCATACATTGTGGAGCAAGGCCAGAACTATGTTTCTTCACCTAGATTTGCACAGATGAGCAATTATTGTCTTCTTGCCTTTTTCAGGTATTTGGCAATGTTGGCTCTTGGGCTGTGTTGGGGATATAACTACTAGTGTAACCCGCCCAGGAGGGGCCGGGTTACGTTATGGCGATTCATCATATGAAGCCCAATGTCAAGCTTGAAGATGGCGGTTCAATAAAGGGCCTAAAGCCCGTAGGCGACTTAAGGCCTGTAGTGATAAACCGTCGTAATGGCGTGACTTGTGTTGTAAGGCAAGATTAACTAGTCACCGAGCCGGACACTGTTTATGAGCCGGCCGGGACTCTGTAGGCCGCGGAGCGTCAACCCGTGTATATAAGGGGACGACCCGCCGGCGGTTTAGGGTAAGTAACATCAAATCGGTAGCCAGGCATAGCGGATTCGCTCCCTGGTCATCGAAACCCTAGCAATTCCACCTCAACTGGATTAGGCTTTTACCTTCACCGTAAGGGGCCGAACCAGTATAACCCTCGTGTCCTTTGTCCCGCTTTAACCCCTTTAAGCTTCCTAGTTGCAATGGCTCCATGACTAAGTCCTTTCACGAGGGCATCTGGCGTGACAATTCCACGACAGTTGGCGCCCACCGTGGGGCCAGCGCACGGTGGATTTGAGTTCTTAAAGGGCAGCTTCGAAGAGCTCAAGGGGATACGCTGTGGGCCGGATGATCAAGAGTCGTCGCGGCAAGCTCTACATCGACGACGCAGGCTGGGCCCCCAACGCCGACTCAATTAAGTACGGGTACCGGGTCCCCTTCGGCGGAATCCACGTTTTCATTGGCAAGATCGGCGAGCCGGGCCCTGAGCCGGACATCTGCACCAACCTCGTCGAGACGGCTCAGCGTGCGAGACCCGCCCAGACTCTGCCTGCCTTGAAGCGTGCCTTCGTGGGATGCATCCACGGAGGACTCTCTGAAGGATCTACATCTGGCGGTGAGACGGCCATCTGTTCTGATGGTGAGTCGTCCACAGGTGAGACGGATTCGTTGTATCAACTTCAAGACGGCAGGCTCGGGGGCTGTGCCGATGGCGACAGTATTCCGGACCCCTTTGAGCTGCCAAGCCGGGTTGGAATCTTCATGGCCGGCACGCAACCTGTTCAAGACTCCGCCGTTGCGGCAGGAGGCCCTGTGCATTCGGCGGCTCAGGTACTGATGGATCTCACGGATAAGATGACTGCCCTGTTAACCGCCACGGTCGTCCCAGCGGATCAAGCTCAACATGATGCAGAAGTGGCATAGTTAAAGCTGGATATAGTGCAAACCAAGGAAGATCTGGTAGCGGAAGGGGTCAGGATGGCTGCAGAGCGGGCGGCTCTGGACGCCCAGACTCAGCTGATTCAGGCGCAGTCTTTCCGGCTCACAATGGATCAGAATGCATCCAATGAGGTCATGAGAAGGAGGTATCAGAAGGCTCAATCTCGGATCCCTCCGGTTTATGATCCTCGAAACCACTTCAACACGCCCGGTGCAGGGCCTAGTAACCCGCCAGAGATGAATCGGATCACGGCACCCGGGGTTGGAACGCTGGTTCAGCCACAAGTGATGGGGCCTCCCCATGTGAATACTGCCCCACCTCAATATGTACCAATACCACCGGGTCATTATTCCAACCCATTGGAAAACATGATCGCTGCAGCGGCACGACTGGCGGCTCTCCCGGTCGAGGGCGATTCTCCAACGACGGTCGAAACCCGCAGGGTCAGAGAACTTCTTCAGACGGCTTTGGCGCAACAGGGGGCATATTCATATAGTCGGGACAGGATTCATTCAGCCCCTCGTCCAAACCAGAGTCCGAGTTATAGCAGACATATGGTTTCGGCGACCGGCTCAAGCAACGCCCGGTGCCGTGACTTGTTAGGTGGGCATGGCCCGGCGCATAACGGAGCCTTTAACGCGGTAGATCAAGGCAGAGCACGTCAAGAGGCTGAGCAGGCGGCTCAGCTGACAGCTTACCCGACGGCTTCTATCGAGGCAGGCGTAGCTACGAGGACCGGAGGTGTCCCTTGTCTGGTGCCGGCTCTCCGTAACGAACGTCTGCCCAAAGATTTCAAAGGACCTAGGAAGGTACCTAATTACACGGCTGACTTACAGCCCCGAGCATGGATTGAAAGCTACGAGATGGCTATGGAGTTGCTGGAGGTCAGTGACGCGACGATGGCCAAATACTTCACCATGATGTTAGATGGGACTGCCCGCACTTGGTTGAAGGGACTGCCACCTAATTCCATCGGGTCATGGGCAGAGCTGAAAGCCCGGTTCATCCAAAACTTCAAAGATACATGCAAGTAGCCTATGTCAATTGTGGATTTGACTAGCTGCAAGCAGCAAGAAGGCGAATCTACAACCCATTGGGTGCGCCGGGTCAAGGAAATAATACATTCGTCTGATAAGATGGATGCCGGCTCTGCAGTCTTAATGTTGGAGCAAAATTGTCGTTTTGCGTCCCTCAAGATGAAGCTTGGGCGGCTCAAGCGCGATTGCAATGATATGGGTACGCTGATGGCGGCTTTGGTCAAGTACGCCGACTCTGATAGTACCAAGGATCCCGGGTCTGATGCTGAAAAGACAGGGAAGGGAAAGAAGAATGGCAACGGCAAGGGCCCTCAGCATAACCCGGCGAATCAAGGAGGTAATAAACGTAAGGCTGATGATAGTTTGGAGTTTGTGGCTAACACCAACGTGCAGGGTAACAATCACCGACGTAAGGGGAGACCACCTCCCCGGTCTGGCGGGTCAGGCCCAACGCTTGAGCAATTGTTGAATGAGCCCTGTCCAAGGCATGACACTAGGGAGAAGCCGGCCACTCATCTATGGAAAGACTGCACGATCATGAAGGCTTTCAAAAATTCCAGCATGTTCGACGGTAATAATGGACAGGGCGGCGGCGGCTTTCATGGCCAGGGCGGCGGCTCAAATTCCAATTTTCAGAATTCTCAAGGTAATCAAGGTGGTTCTAACCAGCAATCTGGCCAGGGTAGTCAACAGCAGCAGCAGGGGGGATACCAGACCCATCCAAAGCAGCTCAGTAGTGGACAGTATCATGTGTTTACTACCAGTTTGTGCAAGCGAGACCAGAAGCTTCATAAGAGGGCTGTGAACGCTGTTGAGCCGGCAGTTCCACGTTACTTGCGATGGTCTGAGCAGCCTATTGTATGGAGTAGGGAGGATCACCCTCCCCGGGTTGATAATCCGGGCCACCTGGCCTTGGTGGTGGCTCCTCAGGTTGGTGGGTATAAATTCACTAAAGTGCTCATGGATGGAGGCAGTAGCATCAACATCCTCTATTATGAGACCTTCCGTTGCATGGGATTAACTGACAAGAACCTCAAGCAATCCAACACTGTCTTCCATGGCGTGGTGCCCGGTAAATCGGCATATCCAGTTGGCAAGATCGAGCTGGAGGTAGCTTTTGGAGATGAGTACAACTCCAGGGCGGAAAAATTGACTTTTGAGGTGGTCAAGATCAGAAGTCCGTACCATGCTCTGTTTGGGCGGCTGGCTTACGCCAAGTTCATGGCACGGCCGTGTTACGTATATTTACAGCTCAAGATGCCGGGTTACAACGGGACCATTACGGTTCATGGCAGCCGAAAGATAGCTTTGGAGTGCGAGGAAGGTGACGCTGCTTACGCCGAATCTGTTTGTGCAGCAGAGGAGTTAAAGTTTTACAAGGATAATGTTGACCCGGCAGATATGACGTCATTAAAAAAGCCGACCACAGAGCATGAGCCGGTAATGAAATTTAAGTCGGCCGATGAGACTAAGCTTGTTGACTTTGTTCCAAGCGACTCATCTAAGCAGTTCAGCATCAATGCCAATCTGGATCCTAAATAGGAAAGTGCGCTCATCGAGTTCATCCGTGAGAACCGGGACATCTTCGCATGGAAACCTTCGGACATGCCAGGTGTACCGAGAGAACTCGCTGAGCACACTCTTAATGTTGATCCAAAGTTTAAGCCAGTCAAGCAGTTTCTTCGGCGGTTTAATGAGGAGAGGCGTAAAGCCATTGGTGAGGAAGTAGCCCAGCTCCTAGCGGCTCGGTTCATCGTCGAAGTCTTTCATCCAGAGTGGTTGGCTAACCCGGTGCTCGTGCTCAAGAAGAACGACACCTGGCGTATGTGTGTGGATTATACGGATTTAAACAAAGCTTGTCCGGCTGATCCCTTCGCTCTGCCTCGTATTGATCAAATTATTGATGCTACGGCGGGTTGTGAGCGTTTGAGTTTTTTGGATGCTTACTCTGGTTATCATCAGATCAAAATGGCAGTAAGGGACCAAGAGAAGACGGCGTTCATTACTCCATTCGGAGCCTTCTGTTATGTGTCTATGCCTTTTGGGCTCAAGAGCGCCCAGGCGACCTACCAGCGGTGCGTGCAGAATTGCCTTCATGATCAGATTGGGCGCAACGTCCATGCCTATGTGGACGATATTGTGGTGAAATCCAGAGAGAAGGAGACCTTGATAGACTATCTGAGGGAGACCTTTGGTAATCTCCGGGTCTACAAGATGATGCTTAACCCGGCCAAGTGTGTTTTTGGCGTTCCTGCAGGCAAGCTCTTGGGTTTTCTGGTTTCTAACAGAGGCATTGAAGCTAACCCGGAGAAGATCAAGGCAATCACCTCTCTGGCTAAACCGGCGTGCATAAATGATGTCCAACGTCTGGCGGGTCGTATCGCTGCTGTAAGCTGGTTGGGCAAAAAGGCCATACCACTGTATCAGATGATGAAGAAAACATATAACTTTGTCTGGAGTGACGCTGCCAATGCTGCTTTTGAAGATTTGAAGAGACAGTTAGCTGAGCCACCGGTTCTTGCTGCTCCCATTGATAAGGAGCCCTTATTATTATATGTGGCCGCTAACACACGAGCCGTCAGCGTGGCCATCGTGGTGGAGCGCAAGGAGGCGGGTAAGGAACATCCGGTTCAGCGGCCGGTTTACTATGTCAGCGAAGTACTTATTGAGTCCAAGCAACGGTATCCACATTAGCAGAAGCTTGTGTATGGGGTGTTCATGGCCAGCCGGAAGCTTAAGCAGTATTTCCAGGGCCACCCCATCACTGTGGTTAGTTCTGCTCCTTTAGGAGATATCATCCAAAACAGAGAAGCAACAGGAAGAGTCGCTAAGTGGGCCATTGAACTTGGGCCTCATGGTCTAAAATATATGCCACTCACTACTATCAAATCTCAAGCATTAGTAGATTTCATCAACGATTGGACAGAGTTGCAGATGCCTGAAGAGAAGCCGGATAACACATACTGGACTATTCACTTCGACGGGTCCAGGCAATTGGAGGGCTCGGGGGCTGGAGTCGTGTTAGCTTCCCCTCGAGGTGACAAGTTTTGTTATGTGCTACGGTTGATGTTTCCCTGTACTAACAATGCAGCTGAGTACGAGGCCTTGCTCCATGGTCTTCGGATGGCTAAGGAGATGAGCTTAAGCCGGGTAAGGTGCTTTGGCGACTCAGATTTGGTGGCTCAACAGGTATCAGGCAAGTGGGATTCCAAGGATCCCCTCATGGCGGCTTATCGCCGAGAAGTTGATGCCATTGCCGGGCATTTTCAGGGTTACAAGTGGAGCACATTGACCGCAGAAAGAACGAGGCGGCTGATGCCTTAAGCCGGCTGGGCTCTCAGCGAAAGCCGGTGCCGCCTAATACTTTCTTGGATATTCTGCATAGCCCTTCTGTCAAGTTACCTGCAGAGGAAGACTTGGCTGTTCCAGACCCAGAAGCACAGTTGGTGGCGGCTCTTCACGTTATCCCAGATTGGACAGTGCCGTATTTGGCTTACATGACCCGAGGAGAATTGCCTGAGGATGAAAGTTTGGCCAGACAAATAACCCGACGGTCTAAGTCAATGATAATTGCCAATGGCGAGTTGCATCATCGCAGTGTCACTTGGGCTTTTCAGCGTTGTGTTTCTTCTGAGGAAGGTGAAGACATCTTACGTGAGATTCACGAGGGGGATTGTGGCCATCATGCCAGCTCAAAGTCCCTTGTGGCCAAAGCTTTTCGTCATGGTTTTTATTGGCTGACTGCTCATGCTGATGCAGAGGACTTAGTCAGTAAATATGACGGTTGTCAGAAGTTCTCAAGACGTGCTCACGTGCCGGCTCAAGAGTTGAGGATGATTCCGATTACTTGGTCGTTTGCAGTCTGGGGGCTTGATATGGTTGGGCCTTTCAAAAGGGCCAAAGATAAGAAGACCCACCTATTGGTGGCGGTTGATAAGTTCACAAAGTGGGTTGAGGCAGAGCCAATCAGTAAGTGTGATGCAGCCACGGCGGTTCAGTTCATGAAAAAGGTGATATTTCGCTTTGGTTTTCCACACAGCATTATAACTGACAACGGTACTAATCTGTCTAAAGGCGCCATGGAAGAATTTTGTCAACGAGAGCATATTCGGCTTGATGTTTCATCAGTGGCTCACCCCCAATCCAATGGTCAAGCTGAGAGAGCCAATCAGGAAATCTTGAAAGGCATCAAGCCCCGGCTTTTGGTTCCTTTGCAGCGGACGCCGGGTTGTTGGGTGGAGGAATTACCCTATGTGATATGGAGCATCAATACTACTCCTAATAGGTCTACGGGTTATACGCCCTTCTTCATGGTTTACGGAGCCGAGGCGGTTCTCCCTAGTGACATCCGTCATGACTCGCCCCGCGTGGCGGCTTATGTTGAGGCGAACAATGAACAAGCACGTCAGGATGCTCTAGACTTATTGGACGAACAGCGTGACGTAGCAGCAGCTCGCTCGGCGATTTACCAACAAGACCCGCGCCGCTATCACAGCCGCCGGGTTAAGTCCAGAACCTTTCAGGAAGGTGATTTGGTGCTCCGATTCATCCAGGATCAAACAGATGCACACAAGTTATCCCCACCTTGGGAAGGGCCCTTTGTGGTCAGCAAGAACTTGCACAACGGGTCATACTATCTTATCGATGTTCGAGAGCACAAAGCCTCACGTAAGTCGGAGGAGGAGACCCGCCGGCCGTGGAATATCGCTCATCTTCGGCCTTATTACACTTGAGCCACCGGCTCTCATAATGTACATATTTCTTTGACAATGTATATATTATGATAAATAATAAAGCAGGACCTCTGTCCTTTTTCCCCCTCAAAGGTAAATGTGTCATTGTTATTTTCATTGTAATCTCACATGATCACTTGGGGGCTGATCCGGCTTATGATCGTATTCGAATCTAGCCGTTAAATATTATGATCACTAGGGGGCTTCCTGTTCAAACATAGGTCGTATTCGAACCAAAGAGAACATAGCTGTCGGTACCCTTTTGATCGGCACACTGCCGAGCTCACTGGGGGGCTTCTTGATCGTATTCGAATCATAGCTCAACCCCCTTTGGGAACCGACGTGGATCGTATTCGAATCAGCGTCGTTAAACAACTCTCAAGGTCATTTGGGGGCTTCCTGTTCAAACATAGGTCGTATTCGAACCAAAGGGAACATAGCTGTCGGTACCCTCTTGATCGGCAACGCCAAAGCCACTGGGGGCTATATGATCGTATTCGAATCTTAGCTTAACCCCTTTGGGACGGTTTTTTGGTCGTATTCGAATCAGAAGCCTCAAAAAAATTTAAGTCTCTTTTTGCAAACAATTTTTTGGATTTTACTTGAAGTTCTTTTGATCATATCTAAAGAGTTCAAGGGTGGTTTCTATTCCACCGGCTTAACCTTGATCAATAAAGTTGATAGCACATAATAAACATCATATGTGCCGGTTTTTACAAGAGTTGGGTTATCACCTTCATTGTTCGGATAACATAAACCGGCAGCGTAATCGAAGGATCACAGGTATGCTGTTATGATTATGTCTCAAAGATATAATTGAGAACCGGCTTTTTATGATTTTTTGATTCATACTTCGGATTATATGTAAAAAATATGACCCTCCAGGCGGTAAGCCGCCAAGGGACTTGTGATTTGTTCTCTATGCAGGACAATTAAAGCAGCTCTTTAAACATAAGGAAAGCAGAGGATCAGCATAATACGGGGGAATATAAGATGGCAGCTTAAACAGTGTTGAGCGCCACACATGTGCACGATGGCAGGACAAAATTAAGTGTTTTCTACTCTATTACATGACTCCCCGAGTCCAAATAATGAAGCATTGTTTTTCATCAAGGTATAAATATGGGCCGCCTGATGGATTAAACGTATTGTTGGCCTGAAGCTTCCGGTTCATCCCTTTCCGCCCCTCCGTCTGTTTCCCTGTCCTGGAAGGTTGATGATTTCCAGTCAATGCCACTCAAAGCTTCAAATTCAGGTTCATCATCAATTAACCCGGCCGGATCAACTTCAGGGGCGAAGGTATGCTTATGAATTGGAGGGATCAGGCTGATTGCTTCATAATGTGGTGTTGGGATTCTCTGATACTCGGCGTCATAACCCGGTTGGTATTTGGTAAGATCCGTGTCGTTACCGATCAGAGTGGCCACAGGGCGTATTTCCTTCACGCAAGCGGCGAAATTCTTCTGGTCAAATGGGGTGCCGTCCTCCTTCAGGCTTGGATACCCAAGGGCGATGTCGGCCGGGTCTAGCTCCGGTAGCCACGCCTTGGCCCGGCTTAATGCGGCTATGGCTCCGGCTCTTGCAGAAGCTCGTCTTAATTCCTGGAACCGTTGAGGTAGCACGGCAAGCCGTTTTAGTACATCCGCCAGGTGAGTGGGAACTTCATTCAACAAAGCCACGACGGCTAAGGCACGTTGTGACCCGGTGTAGAGTTGTTCCACCAGTGTATAAACGGCCTTCAGCTTTGTCAGCATGTTTTGGTTAAGATTGGAACTCCTGGGGCCTGCATTACAAAGTCAGGTGAGCTGATGACAATTGAGATACTTGTTGAAAAAGATTTAAACTAGCTAACACTTGCAGAGTAACTTACCAAAGATTGCTGAGACCATCTGAGATACATGGCGTTTTAAACCGGATAACTCGGCGGTTGTTTCTGCAAGAGTAGCCTCCGCTTGTTCAGCCCGGTTGAGCAAAGCGATATTTTCATTAGCCCAGGCCTTCTTCTCTGCTTCAAAGTTCTTTTTCAGTTTCTCTTGTTCAGATACACTGAATTCAAACTTGGAATTGACCTTTTGGGTCTCACTCTCTTGAGTTTTCAGGCGATTCTTCAAGTCAGAGATCTCCGATTCAAATTGATTAATGGCGGCCTGTATAAATGCCGGGTTACAGTCAGGATCATCATAATGCAACATTAAGTCCCAAGAACTTTGCAAGCAAAGATACTTGGCACTTGGGGGCTAATGTATGCTGAAGAACTCTATTTATAGTGGCGGTTATGGAACTAAGTCCCAAGCACTTTGCAGGCAAAGGTACTTGGCACTTGGGGGCTAATGCATATTGTTGTTCAAATACTTGATTAAAACACGGTGAGGACCGGTTCAAACATGTTGTCTAAGCCGCCCCTTGGGCGCTACAGGATAAACCGGGTTTCTTGCATGTATTACTAAGCTGGTGTTAAGTCTACAACATATTTTATCATAAGCAATAGACTTTGGGGCTGGTATAGTAAGGATAAATAAGGAATAGCAACGAGAGTTATAACTCAGATTTTTGGTGTATCTGTTTCACCATGTCAATTTCCAGGTCACGGCTGTTGTGCACTTGATCTATATAACCAGAGACAATTTCTCCAATACTCAGATGAGTATAATCAGTGACATCCAGCTTGGCTTTGCGGCGTTCCGTAAGTTCTTCCTTGGCGGAGCACTTGGCCAGCACGGTGGGTCTCCCCGGTTCAACAAAGTCAGTCTGATGATTTCGACGTCCGGGTCATCCGCCTTGGCCGGGCTAGGGATCTCCGGGTTCTCAGAACCTTCCATGGCTTGCTCGGCAGGCGGATCAGTGGTAGGCGTTGGAATATCATGGGCTGGTTCAGGCGGCGGCTCATGAGCGGAGATATCAGGAGCAGCCGTTCTTAGCTTCGGTTCAGTCAAGATCGGCTCTTCGGCCGGCTTACTTTTCTTCGCCCTCTTGCTGGGCTTTACTTGTACACTGTGTGAAATCAAAGGGTTAGTACAAAAACATGAGTAAGATAAGCACAAGATAAACAGATTATCATTACCCTGGAGTGGTTTTGAAAGCCGGCATGTTAGACTGCATTGATTCGCTGGAGGAAGGTGAAGTTCCCTGATAGTTTGAGTCAGAAGAATTGAGTGGTTGACGAGTGAAACCCGCCAAAGGGTACAAAGAATATAAATCGGAGATAACCTCAGTCCGGCGTTTTCTTGTTACATCAGGTAAGCCGGAGGAGAGTTCCGCATCCTTACTGGTCCGGGTCTGCCTCCGACTCTCGTGAATCTGTCGCTTCAAAAGAAATTGAGGATCTTGATAAGCTAAAGGATGTGAAAATCTTACTTTCCGGGTTACTCTTCGGACTTTCTGTCTCGGCAAAGGCTCGAAGTCGGAGGAAATTATAGTTACCTCTTCAATCGCTACATGACTCGCTCCTGTATCCTCCTGCTGATAATCAGTGTCAATAAGATGGTTAAAAAGGAGCCTAAAGAGTCAAGAGCTACCTCTGACTCGGAGGTATCCTCCAGATGAAGCATATCCGAGGCACTAGGTTTGTTCCCCTTCTTACAGGCAGCGGCTTTCCTGGCAGCTTTCTTAGCTTTTCTGGCTTTCTTTGCAGCCTCATGGTCGTACTTGACCTTCCAAAATTTATCATCAGCCTGTAAATTACAACAAAGGTTTTTGAGTAAAGACGAAATTGTCAAAGTGGAAGGTAAAATGATCAAGTCAATTGTTTACCGCTGGAGCCGGGTTAGCCTTGCAGAAAGGACTTAAGCCCACTTTCCCGCAATCTGCCAGGCTCTCGTTCAGAAGAGACTTGGTCATATCGTCAACAACATCTTCAGGTAAGTCGTCAGGACTGTGCCGTAGAGGATCATTTTTCTGGCCTGTGTAATCGCACATCAAGCCGGGGCGGCGGCTCAAAGGAATAACCCGTCAGGCAATCCAAACCCGGACCAGGTCAATGCCGTTTAGGCCGTTCCCTAGAAGAGCTTTGACCTTGTTTATGGTGGGGGCAAGTGTTTGACGTTCAGCCGAAGACAGTTTATCTGGTAAGGGGTGAGTTGACTCCAGGCGCAGGGCGCGAAAGCCAGGCAGAGGGCTCTCATTAGCCGGAGAAGTGTCTTGACAATAGAACCATGTCTGGTTCCAATCTTTAGGGTGACTTGGCGGTTCGGCATACGGGAAGAGAAAGTTTCTCCGTCGCTGGATTGAGATTTCGCCAAGTTGCAAGCTGGGCCCATTGGCACGTTCGTTTTGACGGTTCAGATAAAATAACTCTCTAAAGAGTAGTAAGCTGGGTTCTTCTCCAAGGTACACCTCACAGAACACTTGAAAATTGCAGATATTTGACATAGAATTGGGTCCGATGTCTTGAGGTCGCAGGTCAAAAAAGTGCAAGACGTCTCTGAATTTTTTTGAGCCGGGTGGAGCAAAGCCCCGGTTCATGTGATCAGTAAAAATGACAACTTCCCCGTCCTTGGGTTGAGGTTTTTCTTCTGTCGGATCAGGAGCACGATAAGACATGACCTCCTTCTTCGGCAGATAACCAGTCTTCACAAAATCGTTTAAGGTGTTATCGGTGACGATGGATCTAACCCAGTTGCATGTGACGGGTGCTTTGGGAGCCTTGGGCGGCATTATGAAGAAGGAAGCTATGACAAAGTAAAAATTTCCGGCTCAAATTTAAGCCAGAGAAAATATTTCAATTCATATTCAAGATGGCGACTTATGAAGGGGCCTAATGACATATGGCTAATTGTGTCAGATTATTCAAGCCGCCATGGGCATCATAAGCAGTTAAGTTATTTAAAGCCACTATGAGTGATCAGGATCATTGATTGAGCATTGCCTTTTTAAGCCGGCGATAAGAGTCGCCATGGCTAACAGATACAGTTTTTTGCCTAAGTGTCGCACAAACAAGTTTCGGAGGTAGCAGCTTTTATTTTGGATTAAACGATGGTTCAGAAAAGAAAAAATTCTAGACCTAAAAACTGGTACAGATGAGTTTGAGAGTTCTAATGAGGCCTCTGAACTAGAGAAAGGAATCTACTAGCATCTGAAATGGATGCGAAACGGTTACCGCACAAGTTATATGTTCTTTTTGGATCAGAAGAAGCCGTGGCGGAGGAACCACGAAAAAACGATGAAGAATCATGAAGAACACAGAAGAACTCAAAAACCCTAAATGCAGATCTGAAGTACGGGAAAGTGAAGACTTACAGCTGTAGATTTACTGTGAAGGATCGCCGCCGTTCTCTGGTCGATTCAGGTTGATGCAGCGGCCAAGATCGACGAAGATGAGGTGCTCTGCTGCGGCGGCGGTGGCGGCGGAGCTCGAGTAGCAGCGGGGTCGCGAGAGGAAGAAGACGACAGAAAGGGGAGAAAGAAGAAAGACCTAAGGGTCGTGCTTATTTATAAGGAAAGGACTGACAGAGAGGGCGTGAGAAACGATGAGGCCAGACGTGGTTACCCAGCTACTCCGACGCCTCGACTTTCGGGATGGTCAATAAGATAAGGATCCGTTGGGATATGACAGAATAAAAAATGAATTTAATGGAAGATGTCGTCATGGCGTGTTATCATGAATCCAGAAGATGGCGTCATGGCGGGTTATAACTTTGGCACAGACAGAAGCCAGAAGGCTTTTTCTTAAGGTATTGAAGATTGACATGAATCGGTTCAAATCAATCTGGGGCCTAATGTTGGGGATATAACTACTAGTGTAACCCGCCCAGGAGGGGCCGGGTTACGTTATGGCGATTCATCATATGAAGCCCAATATCAAGCTTGAAGATGGCGGTTCAATAAAGGGCCTAAAGCCCGTAGGCGACTTAAGGCCTGTAGTGATAAACCGCCGTAATGGCGTGACTTGTGTTGTAAGGCAAGATTAACTAGTCACCGAGCCGGACACTGTTTATGAGCCGGCCGGGACTCTGTAGGCCGCGGAGCGTCAACCCGTGTATATAAGGGGACGACCCGCCGGCGGTTTAGGGTAAGTAACATCAAATCAGTAGCCAGGCATAGCGGATTCGCTCCCTGGTCATCGAAACCCTAGCAATTCCACCTCAACTGGATTAGGCTTTTACCTTCACCGTAAGGGGCCGAACCAGTATAACCCTCATGTCCTTTGTCCCGCTTTAACCCCTTTAAGCTTCCTTGTTGCAATGGCTCCACGACTAAGTCCTTTCACGAGGGCATCTGCCGTGACAATTCCACGACAGGCTGCCCAATTGATCACTGAAGCTGGTGGCAAGGTGGTCTCCATCAGAGATGTCACAGGGGCTGTCAAGAACTCCAATGGCATTGACATAGCAAGCTGATGAAGCACCCGGCAGAGAACCGCGGGATCAAGGGCTCCGACAAAAGGCGACGCCGTCGACCCGACCTCGCTGCTCACGGAAGAGTGCGACATGCTCATCCCGGCAGCTCTGGGAGGAGTCATAAACAAGTAATCTTCTTCTTCCTTGTCCCAGCTCACTTCATCCTATCTTCTATCAGATTAATGCTCTGATGCTCAGTTAGAGTATCCTCCTGGCTGTTATTGTTTTCTGTATCTGAAAACATTTTTGTTAATAAATAGTCCTTTCGATTTTCTTCTTCTCCTAGGGACAATGTTGATGCCATCAAAGCAAAGTACATCATCGAGGCTGCTAACCACCCAACAGACCCCGAGGCCAAAGAGGCAAGAACACCAACATTTTGGCACAAAACTAAGCTGCATTTGTTGACACATTTCACACATTGACTGACAGTACAGAAGTGTACATGTTCGCGCTGCAGATTCTGGCAAAGAAGGGCGTGTTGATCCTACCGGACATCCTGGCCAACTCCGGCGGAGTGATGGTGAGCTACTTCGAGTGGATGCAGAACATCTAGGGGTTCATGTGGGACGAGGAGAAGGTGAATCGGGAGCTCAAGATGTACATGACCCGCGCCTCAAACATAGTTCTGATTATTTAGGAAGTGTATGGTGCCGTATAAAATGGACAGTAATTATGTATAGTATATCTTCGAAAACCAGAATTGGCTCAATTGGAACAATGCCTGCTTTATATGAATTTCTTACCCGCTTCGCACGCGTTGCTACAAGTGCATTACCATGCCTCAGCCATAATCATCCTTGACAAATATGGCAATCACCTTTAGTATGGAACAGAAGAAGCATGCACGACCTATTTTGTCAATGAGCAAGTTTAGCATATGTTTGTACATTGCTGATCTAGTTAGTAAGCAGAACTTTGTTATAGTAAAACTAGCTAGAGGATCACAGCACCACACGTTGTCACAGCTTCACTTTCTGGAATGGTATGGTTGATGGCACCAGCCCCTCCTCAAGATGGAGGTCACGGGTTTGCAGGGGGCATACTGGAGATTTTCGGATTTAATTGTTTGAATGTATCTTTATTTCATTTCAGATTGTGTCAAGTCTTGTGTACTACTCCCTCTGCTCCATCGGTTCACAATTATAAGATGTTCCTAACTTATATTTGTGTCTGCTCCATCCGTTTATAAGATGTTTCTAACTTATTTTTGTCTGCTCCATCCGTTTATAAGATGTTTCAGACTTATATTTATGTCTGCTCCATCCGTTTATAATATGTTTCTAACTTCTATTTGTGAACGGAGGGGTACTAAATATGAGCTTCTATCTGCAAACTTTTGTCCACGATCTATTTGTGACGACTTCTCTCAAGGTAGGAGCCACTTTTGTATGTATACTACTCTTGATTCGTTCTATGTTGTCAAGTTCTCATTCATTTGGTGATCTTCTGTAATATTTGTGTTCGTTGATCATGGCCAAGTAAATCAAATTGAATTTCCTGTTAAGGCCTGATGCTTACATCGAAACTGAACAAAATATATAGTGAAATAATCAAATGATAACAAAGCTTTGCACGATCCTCTGCACTTTTTATGCTAATCTGAATAATCTCACTTGAATCTAATAAAAAATGCATCATCTTGTCTACAGCTTCTAACAGCCATCAGTAAAAACTGATAATCTTATCTACAGCAATCTGGAGCTCCTTTATCTTCTCTTGTTGTGCAACATCCTTCTTATCATGTTCTTGCGCCTTCCCTTCCATCTCTTTTAACCACCCATCCTGAAATTGCAGAGTTCTTTAAATCAAAAACTGTACTATGGTATTGATGTAAACATATCTGTTTCCTACTGCTGCCTTGTGTATGGATCATTCTGAACATTAAAGATGATACCTGAGCTACTCAAAGCATATGACACTGCCAGATTATTCTTTTGAACTTTTTGAGTGAGTCAAAAGCTGAGTATCTAGAGTTCCATTCACTGCCTCTGTAGATTAATATCTGCTCATTGTCAAATGACAGAAGAACACAAGGAACAAGATCATACATATAGAGAACCACATAATTTACGTCTGTATTGGAATCTCTAAAAAGACTTATATTTAGGAATGGAGGGAGTACACGGTAACATAACGGATATTGGGGGGTGAGAACCTTGACCTTTGCTCCAATTGTTTTGTAGTTACTTGGTTCCAAACCCTCGCAATCAATATTTACTTGATGAGCTGGCTACTACATGATATACCAGGTGCAGAACTATTGCAACTACACTAAATCAATCCTAAGTACACTTAAATTTATGTGATGTGCAGGAAAGCATGGTCGAATAAGAGCGGGTGCAAAGGAAGTGATAAAATCAGCATTATGAAATCCTTTCCTCTGTCGGGTTGTACAATCACTAGTGCAAAACATGCCTTTATCACTGGTTCGTAAGGGCCTTTAGTGCCGGTTCTGCAACCGGCACTATGGAGTGGAGACTAAAGCCCCCCCCTTTAGTACCGGTTTGGCACGAACCGGCGCTAACGTGCCACCACATGGCACGAGCCAGGCCCGGGTGCGTGTAGGACATTAGTACCGGTTGGTAACACCAACCGGTACTAAATGTTTGGGTGTGTTTTGGTTTTAATTTTTATTTTTCCTTTAGTTTTGTGTTTTCAATTTAATTTAGTGATTGTTTTACATTATAATGAGTTGTTAAATCATTAGGTGAAAGTACCGCAGATTATTTTCGACTGGATGCATGTGGATCCTAGCTAAGTGATCAAGTATATGCCATATCCATATTACTTGATCACTTAGTGATCTAAGTAATATGGATATGGCATATACTTGATCACTTAGTGATCTAAGTAATATGGATATGGCATATACTTGATCACTTAGCTAGGATCCATCCAGTTGAAAATAATATGCGGTTTCTTTCATAAATGATATAATAACTCATCATCATCATCATATTAATATAAAAACTCTTGCATCATATCATCACTAACAACAGTATATACTAGCTAGCAAAGATATCATCGAGTTCAACATGGTCATGATATTATAAGCGTTCATAACACCACAAAAGCAAATCACTCTTTGAGATTAAGTTCAGGACGAAGAACACGGACACGCATGAGAGGACAACAAGTACTAAGAGCATGATATAACTAGCTAAATCACTCCTGCTGCTCTCTCTCTTAGGTAAAATAGCATAGAACATGTATAGCTCTCCTGATTCATCATATTGGAGCATGCAGATGAACCTGTCTCCTAATCGTGGGCTGCACTTCTGATTGCTGCCCCCTAGTACTTCTCTGCGATCGTTAACAATTTTGCTCCAATCTTTCAATATTAAACATTCATCGCTTTCAGAAATCCTGAATGCACTCATGTGCACTGTAGGATATGGTCGTAAGCTAACAATTGACATGCGACCTTTAGTCTCGATCCACTGAGGCACAACTGTCATCGGGAGTCCCTATTGAAGAACATCGTATAGTAATTAATATAATTAGCAATGAAAGTTTAGCTTGAAAAATAATGTATGCAAAAGATGCACTGAGGACTAATAGTAAAAATCTTATCATCTTTCCTAAGTACATGTGACTGTAGTTCAATACGATCACTATTGGTCGCACGTTATGAGTACTAAGATTTTCAAATTCAGGAAAATGATTTCTCTTAACAGCATCAAGATCCTCAAGCCACGAAACATAATGACTTATCTCCTGGCAGTTTAGTTCAGCTCCGGGACAGTAGTAGGTCCTGTCTACCAAGCGCCGGACATGTTTGCTTGAATGGAAATAAGCTGTCAATAGAAATTAGTTGTCAACTATTTTTGAATAAACAATATCAAAGACATAAATATGGTTGAGAAACTCACATAATGGCAGAACTGGAGGCGTCTGCACATCGACCCAGATGTCTCTATTACCTTCAATATCATCTTCCGGACGAATATCAAAGGTGATAACCATATCAGGCTCAAATGCATAAGCCTTGCATAGTGCTTGCCAAGTTTTGCATTCAAAATAGGTGTACGTGTCTGCATTGTATAATTTGACGTTGAAAGTATAACCATGCTCGGTCTTCAGGTAAACTCTCTTTACCTCCATAGTTTCCATAGCACTGAAACCTATCTTATGCAAGACAAAAATTCTTGCATGGCAGGGGATGCGCTAGTAGAATAGTGAAAATTTAAAATTATAAGTTGAAGCAAATGAAGCATATATAAGTCATGCTTAATTACGAAAAAAGACTTGTCGTAGTGACTTACTGTATCCACTTCGAAGGTCTCATCCAGCTTGATGCTGAAGCGCCTATCATCAACAAGGAAATTTCTGTCGCACAGACAGCGCTGGTCTTCACAGAATTCGCACTTAATGAAATCTTTTTCGTCGTCAGACGACATTTCCTATGTTCATATAGGTGAAACATTAAACACTTACTAGTTCTATTAACATAATTTTCTTGTTACAATAACTCAAATATTCTAGTTCGCTAAACATGTAACTCAAATATTCCTTTGTGCAATCAAATTGCAGAAACATAATTTTCTTGTTACAATAACTTCTACTTCATTTTTGAGAACCTTTCGAATGATTTCAAAAGATCCAGACTTACGTCTCATCAAGTAAATATCCATATATCTACTTGAGTCATTTCTGAAGATAAATAAATCCACCACTAACAACACTTATCGGACTACACACATCAAATGTATGATCACTAATAAGTTTGTTGTTCGTTCCTTATGGCCTGTGAACGGTATTTTAGTCACTTCACTTTTCGGAGGAAAGTTGCAAGTGTCAGATGATTCAAAATCAAAAAGACTTCAAAATCCATCATAATGGAATTTTCCATGCGGGTTTCTCCAATGTGACCAAATGTAGTGCCACACTTGTGTGGTATTCTTTTAGTCTTGCGACATTTAGCGTCAGTGTTATAGATGTATCATATTACCCTCAATATTCATAACATACGTCCCATCGATGATGGAAGTATGGCCCTTATGTTATTCATAATACTTAACAACAATTGTTGTTTTTATGAACAACTCTTTTGCAACAAACATTGTGCAATGGGCTAGAGTGTATGAAACTCTAAAATGAATTATGAAAGTAAACCCAGAGGTATTGTATTATTATCAATATTCATAACACACATCTCATTCATAATGAAAGTATGGCCCTTGTGTTATTCATAACATCGAACATAAAAAGTTCTCTTATGAACAACCTTCTTGCAAGATGCCTTATGCAATGGGATAGAGTTTGTAAAACTCTAAATGAATTATGAAAATAAATACAGACGGCAATACACCGATGGAAGGTATAGTAACATTTACTATGTTCCCTGTGTATACCTTAACCTCATTTCTAGCTAGTCTTTCAAGCCATAGTAGTTCTTACATCGAGTTGCAACAGAATGCAATCGAGCGGGCATTTTTGTGATGAACTCACAATACCCAAGAATTAGTGATTAACATGTTTAACCATAATTCGCAAGAACTATATCTTTGACCAGCCTTCTATACATCAAAAACTTGTATGACATTCATACATGAGCTGGATATTCCAGTCTTCTTTCCTTTTGCCTTTATACTTCTAGCAGTTTAACTTTTAGTATTTCTCCTACTCTCAGAAGAAGCACCCAACTTAAGAGTGGCATTAGCCCCGGACTTCCTAGGCGTGTAAGTCATACTAACACCCTTTGGACACTTCCTTTCTCTTTAAGTTGTTGTTTTATTCACCTTTCATTATATGACAGGCGTTCTTCTGGATCCCTTTCCCAACAGTCAAATGCATAGTAAACACTTTTACTAATACTTGCAAACAAACATTGCTTTGTTTGTATCTGAAAATAATTTTCAGTTCCATGAATATCATATAACTATCCCAACTTTCGAAGTTTGGGTTTCATGGAAGCAAACATATTCCACTTGACCGTAACAGAATTCTAGCTTTTGGATCAAAGGACGAGAGTCACATGATCCATAGCATTAGCGGGAGGATACGGAAAGCATGCGATAGGACAAAGTCCTTCTCGGCACTTTTGAGGACAATCCTCATATTACGGTACCAATCGTAAAGTTTTAACCAGATATTTAACAGCTATTCAATTTTAACAGGGAAGGTGGAAACGCGAGCCATTATTCTACAACTATATTGCATATAACACTTAGACAAGGTTCATAATTAATTGCACTAAGAATTAAACATGTTAATTCAACAGTGCGCTCCCACTCAAATCAATATCTCTCAAAATTGATTGTGAGTGATACAAGACCCACATTTCAATTGTTCGCCATTGGTGCCTCTCTTCGCGAGGTGGAACTAAAAAACAGCTTACTAAGAAACTATAGTACCCGTTCATGGCACGAACCGGTACTAAAGGTGCCCGTGGGGCCCCAGCCTGACCACAGCCTGACGCAGCCTCGTTAGTACCGGTTCGTGACACGAACCGGTACAAAAGGTTGCTCACGAACCGGTACTAATGATCTCCGCCCGCCTAGCCGTTGGAACCGGCACTAATGGACACATTAGTGCCGGCTCAAAATCAAACCGGCACTAATGTGCTTCACATTTGACCCTTTTTCTACAAGTGAATTGTCTAAAATTTACTTGATGACTACTGCCATGCATACAAAGATAGAACAAAAGGTCAATACTAAATCTGGTAGACTCCACGGAAAAAGGATGTGCTAGACTAAACACAACGAGTTTAAACTACATCTGATAAAATAGACTGCTGAAATAGAGTACCTGATGCTCACTGTTCGAATTGGTGGCTGCCTTAATTGACGCCGTTTTTGCTGTCGTAGGGAATACACGAACTCTAATAACAATCAAGGATTATGAATGGTCTGAGAACGTTATCATAGCAAGTAATATTTAACAACTCTTCAGAAATTGTAGAATCTCTGTAGTTTATCATATATCTGAATTTTGATATGCTTAGTGGGATTTATTATCAGTGTTCTCTGTAGTTTATAAGCAGCAACTGCCACTGGGGAATGCTACAAGTTGTAAGACATTTGTGAACTCTGAATCTGTGTCTGTTCTGAACTTCAAAACAAACACATGCAACTGAAGTATGAAACTGTTATTAGCACTAGTTAAGTTGTTCCAAGCCATAGTTTACATGTATGACCTGAACTTGTATGTGTATGCTGCAGCAAGAATTCAGTTGTTTGAACATGCTGTTACAAGTAATCCAAAATTCAAGATTTCATTACTGAATAAAGGCTAGACAGTTAACAGAACTTTATACATATATGGCCTGAACTTGTGTACGTGTATGATACAGGAGTATGACCATAAGCATACACAGTTAACAGTTGATTCTGGAAACTTTAAGGCTGCAATTTCTACTTGTGGGTTTGTGTGACAAACCAAATGATGTTCTCTGCTGAAAAAAATTCATATCATATCCCTCTTCCCTTGAGAGTTTTGTGTTGATGATGCCTACATGTCAAATACGTAGCAGCAGCAGCGTGCTACAGTCAGCAGCAGCAGCGTCATTGCAGGCATCGAGGACAACTCAAGTGCCGGACGCGGGCAGCCGCTAATCATGCGATTAGTGATTGCGGAAGTTGCGCAATGTAGTGAACGCACCGCTGGCATATCCACTAGCAATCTGAACCCTAGCTACTAACTGAATTTTAGTTCAAGGCGCTGCAATGTGCAGTTGCTCCACGCCCCCACCGCCAGCACAAGGTGTGAGGAGGGAAGGACGGGAGGAAGAGATGAGGGCAGGGGAAGATATACCTCTGTTCGTCCATCATTACGACCAAGCGCAGCCGGGACCTCCAAGACCTCGCGCCGGCGTCGTCCCCTCCAGAACCTCACGGCGGCGGCGGCGGGGACGTGCGTGGGCGAGCGGCCACTACGACGAAGACCAGCCTGGGCTTCGCCTCCTGGACCTCGCGTCGGCGTCTTCGCCTGCAGGTCCTCGCGCCGACGTATGGCCAAGGTCCTCACTCCTGCGCTGCCGTCTCCCAGGTCCTCGTGTCGGCTCCCCCTCTCGCGAGATGGGTTAGCCAGATGCGGGGGTTTGACCAGCGGAGTACTAAAAAAACACACATGACCATCTTTCCCTAATAATAAAAGGCCAGTACTACGCGCCGGCGGACCGGCTAGGGGTTCGGCCGGTCGCATTCAAACCGTCAGATGCAAGCGCTGGAGGCCGTCAGATTAGCCTTATCCCTTCGCACAAAAGTCAACTCTCTCCTTCTTCCTCAGGCACGCATTCCTCGCCAGAAGAAAAAAGGGGAACGACGCGCCGCATGCAGCCCGCACGCACCCACGCCACCGGTCAATCCCCGACCACCTGCCCCGCCCCCACCACGCAGGTCGCCGCCCTCGCCGCGGGTCGGCGTTTGTCGTCGCCGTGTCTCCACTTCCGCTCCCCCCGTCTCCCTCGTGTCCATCTCCTGCGCCCCTGCACCTCCTCCTCCCTCCTGTATCCTCCGCATGCTTCTATTGCAGCGCTGGCCAACTCGCCAGCGGCAGCCCGGCGACTCCCCCATGGTCGAAGCTCTGAACTCGTTCACGGTCACCATTGTAGCATCTCACAGACGCGGTTCCAGCTCGCCATCGACACCATTGTAGCATCTCCCCCCACGTCAAGAAAAAAATAGTCTCATCGTCGCCATCATTGCAGCTCGCCGTGGGGGCCCTTGTAGCATCACAGGGATAAGGTTCTAGCACGCCGCAGGCATGGTCGCAACATCCTGCTTTGTAGGAATCCAGCTCGCCGCGCCCGTCGTTGCAAAATACCGTGGTCACCATTGTAGCGTCCACAAGACTTGGTTCCAGCAAAACACGAACTCGATTGCAGTTCCACAAACACGTGGTGCCAGCATCCCTACTGTTCGCGTAGGCACCGCCGCAGTCGAGAACATCGTCATGGTTGCAGCTCGCCGCTTAGCCGTTTCCAGCACGCCAAGCAGCCGGTTCCAGCAAAACTCCATGGCTGGTAGCAGCTTGCCGGCGTGCTCGTCGTCGCTCACGGCTGATGCCACAACTCATGCTCATCGGTCACATCTCATAGTCGTAACATCCCGATCACTGATTCTAGCAAAAATGAGCGCCCGTTCCAGCAAAATCAAGCAACGGATCCAGCAAAAAATCATCTTTGCCGCTGAGTCGCGATGCCGGTTGCCGCTTGCACTGCCACCGGTTGTAGCAATTTGAAACGCTGGTTGTAGCACGGCGTGACACGATTGTAGCAAAATTCCCGACGTCGGCTTGTGCAATGTAGCAAAATATGCCACACCGGTTGTAGCAAATGGAGACACCAGTTGTAGCAAATGGTGATGCCGATTGAAGCAAAAAAGCAACGCGGTTGTAGCACAGGGTCGATGCCGGTGATGGTTTGTAGCAAAACGAGGCATCGTTCGCCATCCCGGCCGGGTCGTATCTCTATCATGAATGGATGTAGAAAAAATCCTCGCCGGTTGTAGCAACAATTGACGACGATTGCAGCAAAAAAGTCATCTCCGTCGTCATGGGTCATAGCTCTGTCATGGGCCGTGGATGGATGTAGAAAATTGTCGTCACCGTGGTAGCAGAAAGTGAACACGGTTGCAACAAAACAATGTCGTCGCCTCCGGCCATAGCTTATGTCACCTCCCGTTGAAGCTTTTTGTTTCACCCGTTGTAGCTTTTCCCACAATGGTTGTAGCTTCTCAGGCACTGGTTGCAGCTTCCATGGGTACCCGCCCCAGCTTTGTGTATCTCGGCTCAAGCTTTTCTTCTCACGGGTGGTAGCTTTCTCAGGTGCGGGTTGCAACATCTGTTTGTTGTCGTCTCCAGCTCCGGCTGGTGCTGGTTGCAGCACCAACGTTGGGTGGCGCCGTTGTAGCTTCCAGGTCTGTAGGAAGGAGAGAAAAAGCACCATGAAAAGAGCTCGAAAATCCTCTAGGGATCCATGGCGGTTTGCTGTGGGGAGTGGAGAAACGGAGCCATGGCCGCGGCCGGCTAGCCAGAGTGGAGCCAGGAGTGTGTGGGTTCTGGCACGCTCGCCGGCGGGGATCGGAGAAACAGGAGAGTGGATGCAGGACGGGCTGAGTTTTGTTGTGGATAAGACAGAGGAGCGAGGAAGAAATGAGTGAGGAGCGCTTTGTTTGGTGCGTGGACCCATGTGCAGAAGTACGAGTCGACGCGAGCGAGGGGCGTGACCGGCCGAAGCTTCGGCCGGTCCGCCGATTATAAACGTTTCCCAATAATAAAGCGGCTATTGCTTCTTACCACTGTAATTTCGTTCGTTTTTCGTCTGTCCATGTTGTTCATATTATTTTCTATATATTCGAGGTGGTACTAATCTATCCTGCCCGTACGTTGTTAATAAAACGTTTCGTTCCCTTCCAATGCTTGTACGTCCGGCTGGGCCTTGGCCCAAAGAAGTATACACAATGTTTCCTCCATCCTGACCCTTGCTAAATACCTGCCTGTGCCTGAGTTGCATCGATGGCTTCACGTATTTAATAGTACCACCTCGGTCTTTCACATCCACCTAGACCAGTTAATATACCTCTAGGAAACTGCACTCACGTGGCACTTGAGACGTGGGAAAATAGCGAGAGGAAAAGCAAGCTTCATGAGAGCATAGTTAATAAGAAAGCTAGCTACTGGCTATATACCAACGCCATGTCACTTGGAGCCTTTATAGTAGCCAGCTAGTATAATAGATGGGCTGTAAACTAGCTATTTAATGCTTGCATGTGAAAGAAGGAAAGAAGGCACAGGCTCATTGGTGGAAAGGGGAGGAACGCAGGCTCACACGGCTGCATGCGGGCTGCATGCAGGATTAATTTCTTGTTTCTTGCGCTTGAGCTGGCGATAGCTCAGGCGCCCGCTCCCCCCTTTTCTCTTCCAGCTATGATTTTGCTGACATGGAACTGCTAATAGCTTGCTGACTGTGTACTATTGTACCTGCTCTGAGGCGGCGTGGGAAAATGACGGGAGCAAAAGCACGCATGAGCTTAATGAGCTAATTAAGCGGGTTATTAATTGAGGGGTGAATCAATGAGAGAGAGAGAACAACCGATAGGCTCGAGGGGTGAATCAATGAGAGAGAGAAGAACCGATCGGCTCATGCACGCACAAGATTCGTGAGAGGGAACCCGACGCCGAACTATACGAGGGCTAGCATGCCGGGATGCTGGGCAAAGGACGAGGCCAAGATGATCCTCCGGGGCCCTGCGGTGGTGGAAGGATTGTACGTCCTCGGCGTTCCTCCCATGGCTGGAGGAGGAGCTTAGCCGGGGTGACCTTCGAGCAGCTCATAATGGCGTGCTGTGGCGGAAGGAGGGTATGGACAGCGGCAAGGGAAGAAGACGGCGCCCAAATAGCTAGGCACCGCAATACGAGAGCGACTGAAGGAAGGCGAGAGTTGCATCGAGGTAAATTTGTTTTACTTCAATATAAAAAGGGAAACGTTTCGGGACGGAGCGCCGGCCGAAGCTTCGGCCGGTCGCGTCCATGCGCACTCCCTCGCAACGATTCGGCTGGCGACACGTGGGATGTGGGCCCTGCTCACGTGTGTGCGTGCCTTCTCCGTCTTTCCTTCCACCTCCTGTATCGTTCTCCCCCCGCATCTCTCTGTGTCTCCTCTCTCTCTCTCGCAGCGCCTCCTCCCACAGAGCCCTCCTCCCTTCCTTCTTCTCTGCACGGCGAGCATGCACCTCCCCCTCCACAAATCCTCCACACCAGGGCCAGACGGCTCCTACATCCATTCACGCCGGAGATGCGCCCCTCGATGACGGCCATACCTTTTTTTTGTTCCAAACCCTTCAAGCTGTAACGACCCTCACGTTTTGCTACAAACTCGGTGCAGAATGCTACAACCACCTCACAGGAAGCTGCAAGCACGGTCGAGCAAACCTACAACGCGTGCGCCGACTTGGTTTTTGCTACAACGGAAGCAGAGAATGCTACAACCACATCCCAGAAAGCTGCAACTAGCGTCGAGCGAAGCTATAGCGCGTGCGGCGACTTGGTTTTTGCTACAACCGACTTCACTTTTTTGCTACGACCGGCTCCGGTTTTTGCTACAACCGGCATCACAATTTGCTACAATCGGTGTCTCCATTTGCTACAACCGGTGTGGCATTTTTTGCTACATTGCACAAGCCGAGGTCGGGAATTTTTGCTACAATCGTGTCACGCCGTGCTACAACCAGCGTTTCAAATTGCTACAACCGGCGGCAGTGCAAGCGGCAACCGGCATTGCGACTCAACGGTGAAGATGATTTTTTGCTGGAACCATTGCTTGATTTTGCTGGAACAACGCTCATTTTTTGCTGGAACCAGTGACCGAGATGTTACGACTGTGAGATGTGACCGATGAGCATGAGCTGTGGCATCAGCCCGAGCGGCGACGAGCACGCCGGCAAGCTGCAAGCGGCCATGGAGTTTTGCTGGAACCGGCCGCTTGGCGTGCTGGAAACGGCTAAGCGAAAAGCTGCAACCATGACGATGTTCTCGACTGCGGCGATGCCTACGCGAACAGTAGGGATGCTGGCACCACGTGTTTGTGGAGCTGCAATCGAGTTTGTGTTTTTGTGGAACCAAGTCTTGTGGACGCTACAATGGTGACCACGGTGTTTTGCAACGACGGGCGCGACGAGCTGGATTCCTACAAAGCAGGATGTTGTGACCATGCCTGCGGCGTGCTAGAACCTTATCCCTGTGATGCTACAAGGGCCCCCGCGGCGAGCTGCAATGATGGCGATGATGAGACTAGTTTTTTTCTGGACGTGGGGGGAGATGCTACAACGGTGTCGATGGCGAGCTGGAACCGCGTCTGTGAGATGCTGCAATGGTGACCGTGAACGAGTTCAGAGCTTCGACCATGGGGGAGTCGCCGGGCTGCCGCCGGCGAGTTGGCCGGCGCTGCAATAGAAGCATGCGGAGGATACAGGAGGGAGGAGGTGGTGCAGGGGCGCAGGAGATGGACACGGGGGAGACGGGGGGAGCGGAAGTGGAGACACGGCGACGGCAAACTCCGACCCGCGGCGAGGGCGGCGACCTGCGTGGTGGGGGCGGGGCAGGTGGTCGGGGATTGACCGGTGGCGTGGGTGCGTGCGGGCTGCATGCGGCGCGTCGTTCCCCTTTTTTCTTCTGGCGAGGAATGCGTGCCTGAGGAAGAAGGAGAGAGTTGACTTTTGTGCGAAGGGATAAGGCTAATCTGACGGCCTCCAGCGCTTGCATCTCACGGTTTGAATGCGACCGGCCGAACCCCTAGCCGGTCCGCCGGCGCGTAGTACTGGCCAAAAAGGGAAACGTTTCGGGACGGAGTGCCGGCCGAAGATTCGGCCGGTCGCGTCCATGCGCACTCCCTCGCAACGATTCGGCTGGCGACACGGGGGATGTGGGCCCTGCTCACGTGTGTGCGTGCCTTCTCCGTCTTTTCTTCCACCTCCTGTATCGTCCTCCCCCGCATCTCTCTCTCTCTCCTCTCTCTCTCTCTCTCTCTCTCTCTCTCTCTCGCAGCGCCTCCTCCCACAGAGCCCTCCTCCCTTCCTTCTTCTCCGCACGGCGAGCATGCACCTCCCCCTCCACAAATCCTCCACACCAGGGCCAGACGGCTCCTACATCCATTCACGCCGGAGATGCGCCCCTCGACGCCGGCCATACCTTTTTTTGTTCCAAACCCTTGAAGCTGTAACGACCCTCACGTTTTGCTACAAACTCGGCGCAGAATGCTACAACCACCTCACAGGAAGCTGCAACCACGGGCGAGCAAACCTACAGCGCGTGCGCCGACTTGGTTCTTGCTACAACGGAAGCAGAGAATGCTACAACCACATCCCAGAAAGCTGCAACTAGCGTCGAGCGAAGCTATAGCGCGTGGGCGACTTGGTTTTTGCTACAACCGACTTCGCTTTTTTGCTACGACCGGCTCCGGTTTTTGCTACAACCGGCATCACAATTTGCTACAATCAGTGTCTCCATTTGCTACAACCGGTGTGGCATTTTTTGCTACATTGCACAAGCCGAGGTCGGGAATTTTTGCTACAATCGTGTCACGCCGTGCTACAACCAGCGTTTCAAATTGCTACAACCGGCGACAGTGCAAGCGGCAACCGGCTTGCGACTCAACGGTGAAGATGATTTTTTGCTGGAACCATTGCTTGATTTTGCTGGAACAACGCTCATTTTTTGCTGGAACCAGTGACCGAGATGTTACAACTGTGAGATGTGACCGATGAGCATGAGCTGTGGCATCAGCCCGCGCGGCGACGAGCACGCCGGCAAGATGCAAGCGGCCATGGAGTTTTGCTGGAACCGGCCGCTTGGCGTGCTGGAAACGGCTAAGCGGAAAGCTGCAACCATGACGATGTTCTCGACCGCGGCGGTTCCTACGCGAACTGTAGGGATGCTAGCACCACGTTTTTGTGGAGCCGCAATCGAGTTCGTGTTTTGCTGGAACCAAGTCTTGTGGACGCTACAATGGTGATCACGGCGTTCTGCAACGACGGGCGCGGCGAGCTGGATTCCTACAAAGCAGGATGTTGCGCCCATGCCTGTGGCGTGCTGGAACCTTATCCCTGTGATGCTACAATGGCCCCCGCAGCGAGCTGCAATGATGGCGATAGCGAGACCAGATTTTTTTCTGGACGTGGGGGGAGATGCTACAACGGTGTCGGTGGCGAGCTGGAACCGCGTCTGCGAGATGCTACAATGGTGACGGTGAACGAGTTCAGAGTACTTCGAACATGGGGGAGTCGCCGGGCTGCCGCCGGCGAGTTTGCCGGCGCTGCAATAGAAGCATGCGGAGGATACAGGAGGGAGGAGGTGGTGCAGGGGCGCAAGAGATGGACACGGGGGAGAAAGGGGGGAGCAGAAGTGGAAACACAGCGACGGCAAACTCCGACCAGCAGCGAGGGCGGCGATCTGCGTGGTGGGGGCGGGGCAGGTGGTCGGGGATTGACCGGTGGCCTGGGTGCGTGCGGGCTGCATGCGGCGCGGCGTTCCCCTTTTTTCTTCTGGCGAGGAATGCGTGCGTGAGGAAAAAGGAGAGAGTTGACTTTGTGCGAAGCGATAAGGCTAATCTGACGGCCTCCCGCGCTTGCATGTACGGTTTGGATGCGACCGGCCGAACCCCTGACCTGTCCGCCGGCGCGTAGTACTAGCCATTTAAAAAGTGTTGTGTGTAGGACATTTTTAGTGTCCGATGTCAGTGTGATATGCTTCATCATATGTATCTATGGGCCGACCTTCAACAACGTACTGAAGTCGGATGACAAATATTGTATGTATATCAGTGCTCTTACTTCAATATAATTATTTTGTTTCCTAAATTGCATTCAGAAAAAAACCTAAAACTCTATCAACACATCTAGTTGACTCATGCATGCTTATTTCAAATTTTGTTTAGGGATACCGCACTAAAAAATATATTATTTGAACAAAAGGATATAATAAATGAAAGTAGTTTAGTTATTAAAATAGATTGGGTAATTATGTAGATGCGTATTTTTTCAGAATTTTCTATAAAGCAAAAATATGAATTTTGGATTTTGCAAATGGAGGCCTCCAAAAGCAATTTTCGATATAGAAACAACACATATATTCTAATGTTAATGTCCAATGTAATTAAAGTAACTTACCAGTAGCTACATATGTTCTATTTATGATGGAAAATCTAATCAGTTTCTTCTTTTTAATAAACATAACAGATTCATACCATATACAAAACTCACATGCAGTGAAGAAATTTGGGTCACTATCTCTAGTCCTGGATGCCAAGGACCAAAGAAATAAAAGATATAGAGAGCGACATGCACGGATGACCAATGAAGGAAAGCAGGAAAAATTGAAAAAGTGGTGCCAAGCCTATCAGCAAAACAAAATAATGAAGGATTCAACTCAATTGCAAAAAAAAAAGTACACAAGGGAGGAAGAAATATGCAAATATGGAGCTAGCACAAAAGACAAAAAAATACGCAAGAGAAAGGCGGAAATATGCAAATATGCAACCAGAGCAAAAAAAAGCTAGAATAAGACAAATCGCAGCTAACCGTGCATTGAAGCGCAACACACCGTGCAAAGAATCAATTGTGATGGAGAACCCAACATATGTCGCAACAGAAGGAGAAATTAGTACAACGAAGACTTCACGGTTAGCATACACACGATAGAAGCATACATGATGCACGGTCTAAAAAGTATACGACATTTTTATTATATTATGTAATAACTCTTATGTGTTTCTTCACATGCTTTCCCTTCTTTACACCATTCATGTCGAGAATAAAACTAACTAGACGCTTCATTTGGTTTTGTGTAATATTGAAATATGTGTGCATACTAATTTTCTTTCCTCCGTTGCAACGCACGGACACTTCCTAGTAATACCCTTATTGACTAAACTCAATTTTTTTAATTAACAGGTTAAAATCAACGGTGAAAAAAAACGGTGGGGGAGTTACACGAAATTACAATTCGTAACTCGCCAATCACCGTAAAAGAGCTCTGAATTGATATATCAATCAAGGTGATACAACCGTATCGAAAGAATGCTCGGCCTGTGCATAGCATGATTCACACAGCCAACAAGTCCGACCGACCAAAAAATAATCAGCTTAAGCCTGGTTAGGTGCCCTAGGTTATATAGTCCGTGTTGCCTTTTTTTTCCTTCTGTTTAGTAGTTGTAGAAGACATGGAGGTATCTGTTAAATGAAATCGGAGGGAGAGTCCTCTTTATACCAATAGCCTTTCTGATTTGCTTCGTCTCCCCTGAATTTTACCTTGGTGCAAGGGTGCCCAAATGATTGACCCGGTGAAAGCTAATAACAAGCAATTTCAATCATGATTCCCATCACCTCCCAAACCCGTGGTCCTAATATATACATCGATCGATCTAGCAACCAGAGACCAACTTCATTCTATCCGGTGCAATGATAACGGCCGGTGAAGCCAGCTAGCTAGCTAACCAGGTGTGGTTTAGTAGTAGAAAGATCAATTAATTTATATGCGGAGGTGGTGTACATGGAGATGATGTCATATGTCCCGCTAATTGGTCCGCGACATGCATAGTTGAAAGGCATATGTCCCGCTAATTGGTCCGCGACATGCATAGTTGGAAAGGCACAGTTGTGCAGAGGAAGGTGCCGGCGATCAGTGTGGAGAGGCGGAAGGAGCGAATCGAGGGAGAGTGAAGGGATGTATACTCAGCTTTGGTCTCTGCATACCCGTCTCTTTCCTTCCCCATGCCCATGGCCACCAAGGGAGCTATAAGGCGACGGCGGCGGCGGCGGCGGCGTGGGAGCGATGCCTCTGTTTTAGATCGACAGAAGAAGATAACGACGTCCCCCCGTCTTTTCGCCTGCTCTGTTTTTTAAAAAGAGGTCTTAGTTTTTTTTATGCAAAGAAAAAACTACAGTTTAGACAATACTACAGTTTTAAAACCACAATTGTTAGAGGCAACCAAACAACTCATTGTAAATATAACTACGGTATTCTTAAAAACTGCAGTATTCTCAAAATATTTAAAAAATACTTTGTTATCAAACGGGTTGATTGTTGAAGTTCTGACCCGGAAATGCAAAACGGTACTCGAGCTTATCAGCTCCTGAATCACAGCTGCACAACTTACTTGGGATAGGTGATCTGCACTGTATTTGGCAATGTATTCTGATAGTATTCCGATTTTTGGTGTTTGCCATGTGAAAACATTGATAATAGTGGAGCCCACTAAGGATAAGCCATCACCTCAATGCTGCCTGACCACATTTATTAGAAATCTGGAACACCACTGGACAAATGCAAACTTTCGCTAGCGTTGTCCTGGGCAAGGAACACGACCGTTGTGACCATACTAATTAATATTTGTAATCGTAACAAATATTAAAGAGGAGTTGGTGGTCTATCCACATATTTAATCGCATCAAAATTCAATAAAATGTCCTTTATCAAAAAAAAAGGACGCCGATAAGTGCCACACGTGTGGGCGTTAGGGGGTTTGCCCACACATTTTGTGTGGTGTATAAGAGGAACAGCCCACACACCCATGTGTGGGCAAAAAAATAATGCCCACACACCTCTTTTTTCCCCTCCCGGTCCCTTTCACACGCGTGCGTGTGGCGAAATAGATAACGCCCACACGCCCCGTACGTCAGGCCTCGTACCTCGTGGTCCCGCACGCCCCGCCACCGCGCGTCCCGCAGTTGCCATGGTTCAGACCCTCGTCCATGTTTGCTTAACTGCAGTTGCCATGTCGCTGAACTTCGGTTGCCATGTCGGACAACTACAGTTGCTATGGTTGCTCAACTGCAGTTGCCATGTATGGTCTGGTCTACTGCAGTTGCCATGATTTCAAAACTTTAGGAGTTGCCACCTACTAAACACTAGGCAGTTGCCATGTAGCACTATAAAAAGGCATGGCAAAAAAACATGTTCGGGTAAAAGAGAGAGTTGCCATGTGCTCACAAGCACGCTAGGGCAGTTGCCATGTAAAAAGAAAGAGTTGCCATCTTCTTACGTGCACGCTAGGGCAGTTGCCATGTACCATGGAAAAACACATGGCAACTCGGGTAAAAAGAGTTGCCATCTACTTACAAGCAAAGCTAGAGGCAGTTGCCATGTACCTGCAGAAACACATGGCAACTGCCAGCTTTGGGTGTGGGCTAGGAGACGGGCGTGTGGGCAAAGTGATAAACGCCCACTCACCAACCCCCTCTGCGTGTGTGAAACTGGTGTGTGGGCGAATTGCTAAACGCCCACACACCAGCCCCCCGTGTGGTGAAAAAAGGACGTGTGGGCGACCGGATGAATACCCACACACCAGCTTAGTCCTACGTGGCACACAAAAACTGCTAAAACGCGCCAAGATTCGTGCAGAATTGGTTGGACGAGGATCCATACGTGTGGGTGAGTTGCCAAACGCCCACACATGTGGGCGTTAGATTTTTTGAAAAAAAAACCCACACATTTAATTCGTGTGGGTCTCCTCTCATGGCCGTCCGTGAGGGTGGGGGTGGGGGCAGAGGGGTGACCTCCACGAGCCCCCGATGGCTTAGTTCTCCATACATGAGTAATATTCAACCCATGTAATCGTTCGATTCTCACAAAAGGAAACTTGCAGATTGGTTACTTCTTGTCTTGTCGCACATGCATAATCATCCTGCCTTCTATTCCTTCTCCTCCCCAATTGGCAACAAATCAGCCATGCAAAGATGGACACCCAGCTCTGACCGTGCCGTCTAATTGTTTTTTTTGCTGCAAGGTGCGATTAGCAGAAGAATTGTAATGCAATTTTCTAGATCCCCATCAACTCCTCTTCAACATAGATCCCCTCTTTTAGGTCTTGTCAGATCATCCATTCGTTCGTGAAGGTCATCCTCATATATATATATTTTTCTCACACTTTGATGTCTTGTGTTGATTGGGATAAGAAAAGTTGAACTCGGATATTTGTTCGTGAGTTGCAAGCCACATCAAAAATCTTGCAACTTGTAATTTTCTTCCCATGCATCCAGGTACCTTGTTCCATGCCTTTCTTAGAATTTTTAAATTTATTTAGCAGTGTTCTTAATTTATTGCATCAGACGCTAGATTGCCAGTATCTTTCTAGTATTGAGGAAAAAAACATGCATATGACTTTGAGTCCCTGAAAGGAACTATTGACATTTTGTTCGAACAGACACAAACACGTGTACTTCTAATGAGGGGAATTCAGACGAACTAGCTTTAGTTATTGTTGAGGAACAACCTAACAAAAAACTGTAGGATGATAGTATATGGAGTACGCCCGAAAGTGTTACCTATTCACCTAATACAAAAAATAGGCGTTGATTAAAAAGGGTGAATACTTTTACTGTGAATGTTGATGACCTCGTTTTGTTTGGATAGTTGAGATTACTAGGCAACATAAAAAGTGTACTAAGTATCTATTTACAATGAAATAGAAAAAATATCATATGTTTATGTGGCTTTAGGGCCCTTTGTGTTATCTTGCCCAAGCCCCTGAAATCTCCGAAACAGTAATGTCTCCTCTCATAGGTATGTAGTGACGACAAGTGGGCCACAGCCAACCTTACTCCCATGTTCTTACCTTTGTTTTGGCTTCCATCCAATCACATGTGTGCACTCTCTCTTGAGTGGTATACATGGAATTGTGATTGAGAATTGAGATGGATGTGCTTACCCGTGAACTTCATAATTATAATGTGATATAATACTTGTAACAAAAAGAATGATTGCAATATAACACTTTACAATGTTACATGGAGAAGGCCAGAAAACCAATGGTATGTGACACACACACAAAGAACAAGTGCAGGGCCACTATGCAAAACTATATGAGGCAGTGCGACTATGTAGGAAGCACCACGCATCCTAATTGCCGCCACCTCATAATCCCACATAAGTAATTAACACATTGATTGTACAATGATTGAGATGCTTCAGCTTTGAGGTCGGTGAAACTAGCTAGCTAACTCGGGCGAAGCAAGTGCAAGTTCGCAATAGAAAGATCAATAAATTTATTACGATGGAGGTCGATCGTAGGTGGTGTACATAGATGTGTTGTTGTTATTGTTGATTTATCGTTTGTTGTACATGCCTTAATTGAATTCGACTCAATTGATATTCGATAGGGCCATCATGATGCAATAAATGTAGTACACTAAGTGTGCCATTTCCCATTCCGAGTTGATGTTGTCATGACCTGATCAGGCACCAAAAAAAAAGGCAAAGCTAGTGACCAAAGGGAAGCAACTAATAGTGAAAAATCTAGTGGTGTAGATAAAACACCCATGCAAAAAAAAAAACCTTTGTTTGTCCAACATATGTATACAATTTATGGATTGGATGTGATGCATCAGCTCAATGGAAGTGTGTGTGTGTGTGTGTGTGGAGTGCTACAAATGTTTGTTTGCTATTTGAATGATTAGGTTGTTTTAGCTTAATTAGTTGACAAGGTGTTATTTGGAGAATATTTCTTTGAGTAACACAAGCATGTAAATAACATGTGGATTTGGTTTCAAGCCATTCAAGCTAGCAACTACTATATATCCACTTCGTATACAAAGCTATTTATTGAAAGCATGTTGGAGTGCCTTTTAAGAAGAAAACATTTTAATAACTCATCCTGAGCTCCTTAATGAATATACTAATTTAAATCATGTTGCTTACTATGCGTATAATTCATAGAACTAAATTTATGGAAAATCTTGGCACAACTAGATATGTGTGATGGTCCCAAGCAGAACACAATTGGGCATGCATGCACAAATAAACACTCCAACTAGCTATTAGTGCTCAAAAGTGCTAAAAGCATCAAGGTTAGAAGATGCAGTCTTCACCGGTGTGAAATATATCAAGTTGAATGAACACATGGCATGTCGTATATTCTTTGACACTCTCGCATGCAAGTTCCTTGAGCTCTCGCTCCTATGTAACCTAGGTTGATGGTGTCTCTACTGGAACGGATTCAGTGCAAAACCATCAAGGGAAGTATTCACACTGGGCGAGGCTGATGATCTGTAGAAATTACGCAAGAAAGGAGGAACAAACAATGACAAGGTTACCCTAGACATGGTAATATCGTCGATGCCTAGCGATGGCCGTGTGTGCATTTTCTCGGTGCCTCTCATACATAAGCATGAAATGGTACACTTGTACTCATAAATGAAATGAGAGCAGTACACAACTAGTTGGCAGATACAAAACCATTGTGGAAGGAATGTGTGGTCGAGCCAATGTGGGCAGGAAGGGCTAGCATGCCTCTTCAATTTAAAATGGTGTCTCTCTATCTGTGTAATGGTTTATTTCTGTGGTTCATTTGTACAATCTACACGTCACAAGCTCTGGGCAGCTATCTTATTCAAAAGAATCTCCCTCCCTAAAAGGTTGCCGATACCATACCTCTATTGAACCCAACTAGATCCAACCGTGCTTGTGCTAAGCCACAACTCCATCAAATTGATCTTGATTTCTTCTTGTTTACGAATAATGGGGCATCTGCCTAACCCCATCAAAACTCTCCGCAACTACTTCTCTCTGTTCTGATGACAACCTTGGTCACAAAATTTTAGTAACTACAATTTAACATGGTAAAATATGAAGTTGTAACCACATGGTAATTATTGTTATGCCATTGCAACGAAATAGGGTTTTTGCACCACTGATCGTGTTGCTCTTACACTGGGAAAAAAATATTTGAACAAATTTAAAAGAAACACCCTTGTTAAAAATTCCACATGTCTGCTCATAACTCATATACCAATCCAAGCTAGAATGTTTTGTAGCACAGAAAAAATGCCTACATATAGAAATGAACTAATATATCTGAAATTCAACTTTTTTGAGCGTCTCTGAAGCCGTGTGACATTTGTTCCTCGACTACTTTGTTAAGAGACTACTTTCGATAGAAATCACATGATGCGAGATGTGTGGTGCACTGGCTTTGATTCGATGGAAGTCATCGCAAATGAATGACAAGGTGGGAGCACAATCAACATTTCCTCAGGTGCCAACCACCGAAGAGGAATGCGATTCTAGTTGGAAAAAAGTCCATTTTAAACCTTGATCTTGTAGAGGTTCGGCGAATCAAACCCAAACCTCCGAATCCCTGTCGTTCGCACCCTGAACTGACTAATCCCGGTCTAAATCGAACCCTCAGAAGCTATCCAAACATGGAGTGTATGACGTGGCCGGGATCTCTACTTTTTTGTCCCAAACGGTGTAGTTGCTACGCGCGGGCGCGTGCAAATAACTGGGCCGGCCCATAGTGGCCCGTCTGGTCGTCCATTCCCGCAATAAAAGAGGCCCGAACCTGGGCACCTTGAGCAATTCGCGTCCCCCTGCCTTCAACCACCTCTCTCTGGCACCTTGATTCGCGTCCCCCTGCCTTCAATCACGTAATATTTCACCTTTTTAGCTGTTTGGTAATCTACGTGTCTCTACGTGGCTAGCATGATGCCCAAAGGACCTCAAAACCTGGCTCCAGAGGAATGGCCGAATCAAGCATTTCTCCTCATGCAGGCATGCGCACAACACGAAGCAAGAAATATTCCCTGAGAACTTGTATGCATCTCTCACACCGCATGCAACACTTCCCCAGAACCAAAGGCCGCACATGCAAATCTACTAAACCCCACCTACTTTTGGTACCAGCCCTTACTTTTCCCCGCTTTTTTGGTCGTGACATTGACTTGACCAGGCTGGCGTAGGACAGGCTACAGTGACACGCGAAATCTCATGCAAGTGACAACGCGAACCAAACATGCCGATTCATTCTGGTATATATATTGGCAAACTTTACTACTCCATATATATTAAAATGCCGCTCTTTGAATCTTCTTCAAGCTCTGCTCTGTTTCCCCCCTTATTTCATATCTCTTGTTTCTTCTTAATTCGGTTAGAACCTGACCTTCTGGTAACCTTATTAATATTTTCTTCCTAATAACACATGAAAGCCAGCCTTCACCTGCTCTGATGGAAAAGAGGAGACGCCCCACGTAGCAGTGGGACATGGAGGGATTTGGGTACCAATCTGGTAGTCCACGATGAATCATCCAAAATCTGCATCATGTATCTATTTGTCCCCGATCCCTTGGCAGTGCACATACATCTCCAAATTCCCTGTGAATCCACTTCTAACCCATTTCAGCTAATGTAATTGCAAGCTGGTACGAATGAACTCATAGCGATCATGGCTCCTAACACTCGCGTCTGTATCTTCTCGATGCCTCCCAATCCTATTCGTACAATACCGATGATCAGAGTTGCTAGCAATAGTGCAAAACCATTGAGAAAGGGATGTGTGCCACTCGAGCAAAGGAGAAAAGAGGCAAGTGTACTACATACGCTCGATGCGTGCTTATTCTAAATAGCTGCATATGCATTTATAGTATGACCCAAGGTACAAATTAAACCAACAAAGTAATGTACACATTACGCACTGCCTCCAAGATACAAAATTGCATATTATCATTACTACTACTATGATTACTGAAAATGTAAAATTGTAATGAGTGGCGTTTAAGTTACCAGTTCGCTAATTCTATGTTGTGTAATATTTTCTCATGTCTAAATCAATTTATTTAAGGTACTACGTACTTAAGTATAGTGAAAAGTGCAACTTGAATTACTTTTTCAAGTAAATTTAATGAAAAGTGTTGTACTTTTCAGAGTCGTATATCCTATATTTTCATGAGAAAGTGCTGGCCCATGCTGGCCTTCTTTGCCTAGTTAGCGGATGACCTGAGGCACTGCCTCCAAGATACAAAATCTTAAACACTTGTAGGTAATCTCCTCCTTCATGCTTTTGAACTCCTAAACAGTGCACTACAGCTCCAGCATCCATGAGCCGTCGTGCCCTGTACGTGCAATGCAGCTCCCACATCGATGAGGCGGCGGGCTCCATCTCCTGGAGATAGACAAGCCACCGGTGAAGCCGCTGAATCCTCTCATCCCCACTGTAGGATAGCACTGCCCCACTGTAGGATTGTTCTGTGGCAACACATGGGCAACCATGCATCTATTGCTGATTGGGATGGTGTGCATAAAACTACAGGATGATCTTTGGTTTGGCTAGATAAGCACTTGCACGTAGCATGCCTATATCACTATTCCCATAGATCAAGGTAATTCAAATGCATTAGACTGGTCCAATGTGGGTGACATGTACATTTAGTATTAACATTCGGAATGGGCAGAAATGACTGACTGAAAGTAGGAATGTTCGGTGTGCAGTGAAGTTTAAGTCCTACACAGGAAGGAGGTGAAAGAAGATAGTTTGGCGATTGGGTACGTACCATGCTTACCAGTCGGTCGTGGGAGTTTATGTCGGACTTCCAACCAAGCAGCAGGCACACCACCTCCAGCCACCAGTCGCAGGTTGTCACATATAGCACTGTGTGAGCTCCTCAACCCTGCCCATGCCCCCGGCATCCGTGACCAACAGCCGCATTGTCATGTTCACCAATGGCCTAATCCCAAATGGTAAAGTACCAAACATTATGAGGAGTGTCCTAATCAACCCTCTAGATACTTGACTGATTTAAGAATCTTCCCTAATATAACATATTTTGAATTTCCTTTGCACATGTTTGACTGAGATAAATTTTGAACTTCCTTTGCCCATAGTAATATATCTAAATCAGCACCCGCAGAGAATGTAATTTTCATCATAGGTAATCTACAATGGAGTATCATTTTCAGAAAATAAACAACATACTGACCAAAATATATTAAGAAATAAACTGTACAAGATCATTTTATTGGAAAGAGCCTTTCCAATCATTTTATTGGTTCATCTGTCTCTAGTAAGGCACAAGACAACTTCCCTCTATTTGTAGTCTGTAGAAATGATCCCACTGTAAGGTTGAGCAAGCAAACAAGTCAAATATTGCTGGAAATGTTTTAGAAATTAAACATTTTAGTAAACATGCCTGACCTGTAAAAAGCCTTGGGTCTTTCTCGGTTTTGTAGTGCAGAGCTCAACAACTGAAACTAAAAATACATGCTGGGTCGAGACAAGCTGAAACATAGCTTAAAGGACATCACATGAAACATCAGTCTATCCTACGCTATTTGGGTGTGGTGGTGTGGGGAGATGGAGTTCATTGTCACTGCTCACTGAAGGTTGATAATATCACTGGAATTTCAATTGTGTGAAGCACATAAGCTAATTTCAACTCTTTCTCAAAAGCCATAATGAAAGCAACCACATCACATCCCATGAGATAGAAGATTAGAGAACTTACCATCAAGATGGAAACCGGGACTGGTTCCCCTTCGTCGGATGTTGGTAGATGACGTCAAAATCGGCGCAAGTCATACTATGCCTCTGATGCGTCGGACATTACCAAACGAACAACGGTGGCTTGGCCAGTTCACGAACCCATGGCGTGCACTCCTCGTTGACTCTCGTTCCTTCGCCGACATCTCAGGTCAGGCATCTACAACAGTCCCCCATTGCCGCTGAGCACGGCCTCCAACGTCACAACACCAAAGTTGCAAATTGTCTTTATTGGACTACAACACATAAAACATGATTCAAATGGCAGATTATAAATATGCAAGAGAAAATTATATTGCGCTATCGGATATATCAGACAATATCTATCTTTTCCATGCGGCATACACAACAAAGAATGCTAGATTTTGATCGATGCCTGGTAAATAGATGATCGCGATCCAAAATCTGTACTTGTTCAACTATCATTTTATAAGCACCTCCTGTAAAAAGTCTCCAATAGAAAGTAATGTTACTGATGGTTAGGTAAACATGAACCACATAAAAATCAAGGTTGTACTATTACTGATAGATAGCTAACATGAACCATAAAGAACTTTAAAATAACCTGGTTTAATCAGCCGTATCTCCTTGAACATTGAGCAGCTCCACACGAGTGCCTCCCCTCCTTCACCTTGAAAGATAGATGCCAGTAAAGCGGACCGATGTGCATCGTATCATATTGTTCTAGTCATATATAGGACCAATATAGATTATTACATAAAAAATGGCATAACTCAATCAGACCAATTTATGCATAGATGGGGGTAAATTAATTGGATGATCAAGAAACGTGACCGAGAGATTCAATCACTAATCGTTCCCCTACACAGAGAAGCAATTGATCTACTAATGCATGGCAGAATGTATATCTTGCCCGAAATCAACATAGGAAGCTCCTTTTCTTTCACCAAACATGAAACATCAACTGTACCCTACCTCCATACAGAACAAGACCAAGATCAACACATCCCTGCAATTGGTCTTACTATCATTGTGTAAGCAATGGGTAACTAAAATCTGAGAAAAAAGATTAAGAGATAGTTAGATCAACGGATAATTCATAGATGAGGTCATGAGGCTACTAACCAAATGCTCATGTAAACCTGTAAATGGCCTTGATAAGGTATAATGAAAGTTCCGGCACTCAATTACATGTTGCAGATACACATAACTCACACTTGAATGACCGCTAAAATGAGAAACAAATATCTCACATAAAAATATCAATAGCACACCCCTCATGTGCCCATACCAGCACACCAGTAATAAGGGCCTATGCAAACCTGGGACTTGGGAAAATTTCCACAATTTCACTTCACACTTCCCGATAAGAACAATGAAAACATCGAAGAAACTGACTCCCAATGCCGAAACTATTTCTGGGTCAATACAAAAAGGAAGAAAAGACTTGGGAAAAACATTAGTGATTCGCAAAAGGAGATGTGGAAACAGTAGCACACCTTTTCTGTCACACGGCAGTGTGTAGCAAACTGCTTTGATAAAAAAATGTCAATCCCTTGCCATGAATCCCCGACTTGATCCCCGTAGTATTTGTTCCCTGTGATCGCCAAAAAGAAAAAATAATTGTCCATGCGTTGCTGCAGGGAAAAAACATAATTGATGTGTATTTTCTACCAGGAAATTCCTTTTAAAACAACGGCAAGACATGCTAAATGCATACTTTTTGATCAAGTAAATCAATTGTACATAAAAAATAATCATCAAATGTGTGCACTTCCCCTGTTCTGCCCAAACTGCCTTAAATATTTAATGCATCACCCCAAAATTGAAACAAAAAACAAGGTCATTTTTTTACTCATATCAATGTAGTGTAAATCTTAAACAACCAGTGATTCGAAATGGCCATTAACTTTTGGTTAAATATAAGTTTTTCCAACAGACGTTTGTGGTACTAATAACGTTGACAGATTTACTGCAATGCATGTAGTTCTTATAAGAAGAAGATACATGTTCATCCTAGTTAATAGGTAAAATAAGCAAAAAATCAATTCTAGCGATGCACTGCTAATAAATATTACAAAATCAATAGTTGATAATAACGTGCTTAAATGGCCGTCTAAAACATGAGGCTCCTCATGTCAGGACTATATATTTTGCTTATCTCAGTTCATAATTAACATGTAACCTAAGAGCTAGGAAGGGAAGTGAAATGATGCGGTCGGTTCATAGTCCATACCAATAAAAGAAAGCAACTGCAGTTTCTCACAGCTCTTCTCCACTACGAACCTCAAATCATATACCTGAATCTTGTTGCCCTATTTCTGCAGAATGCCGATTATACAAATAAAAGTGAGAAAGCACGCAAATAAGTGCATATAGTAATCACACTACAAGAAAATAAGATTCACACTAACAGACCTTAGGTGTGGGAATAGCTTGAATGCATAGTATAAACATCAAGTGTACGATCTCAGCAGGAGAAACCAAAACTCCACTGGAAATCTAAGAGTCTCAAGTACAAACAGAATACATACCATCCCTGTCGTGGTCACATAGAATGAATATCTGCTTCAAAACCCTCACACTGCGGATGGTAGAATACCTTCTGCACCTGTGATTCCTAAACAATCTGTTATAGTAAACCTACTCTACTAGAGCATAGTATCTAGAACTCTAACGAACAATCAAAATTACAAAAAATATGCACTGTTGGAATATTACGTGAGGCTGAGCAACTGTTAGAATATCCAGTGTCATTGTGAACAATCAACAAATTGACATAATAAAGTGTTACGAATGTAAATTGATACAATGGGGGTCTTTTTGATCTCAGTCTGGCGAAGTGCAAAGCACTGAAATCTCAATGCAGGTCACAATCCCATGGAACGATTGCATGATGGGTGCCATCGTCTTCTCAAGGATGTTTTGTTGGTCGTCCCTCAGGTCTGGCTTGCACACCAATCACAGGCGCCTTCAACTGTAATAAAAGAATCATTGGACAACAGAGATGAAGACCGGCAACCCTGGGAATCACCAACCATGCATGCCCGGACCAAACCTACGACAACCACAAACAACCATGACGACGGGGTCAATACCGGCTCAAACACCAAATCAATCTGCGAAAGAAACAGGGGCGGAGCTAGATCCAACCATTCTCCATTAAATAATACGTAAACACCATGGTTGTATTGCTAATTGCTGGATCAAATTGCATGTCCTGATTCAAAGGCTTTGCCCAGGCTCATCGAAGGGCATCCTCACCTCTTCCAGAGACCACGCTGGCCCTTGGCAGGGATTGAGCGCTACAGCCGGTTCATCAGCAGTTGAGCACGCACTGGATCTACCCCACCTCCCTCCACACCCGTCAGCTGTCGCCGGGTCCGCCACGCCGACGAGCGGCACCTTTTTCGGCCCATTTTCTCTGGTGCGACGGGAGGTCTGTCCTTGGATCTTTTCATCATGCTAAAAAAATTGGACCTTTTCATCATGCTAGTATGGACTTACTTTTTTAGGATTATCATCTCTGTAGTTAACAGACCGTGAACGTTCCATCTCTGAACTTCCTAGACAGTAGACTCCATAGGACACGGTTGTTTACTTCCAATCCCCAAGATAAGATGTGACATGGAGTTGGTGTACATATGAAGCGATAGCATGATTTTAGTTAAATCAAAGACAATATAATTGTACCTCACCTCAAGAAGCCTCCCACATAGCCACTGCTCACAAAGTCAAATGTCGGAAGATGGAAAAAGGCTGGATTAGTAATATAATTCAAATATCAATCCATTTTATACATTTTTTTGCGAGGAATCCTTTTTGTACTCAACAGTCCTTGACTCCGATTCATATATTGTTCACGCCCTGTTACACATTCAGGCTAAGCGCACTCTTCAATTTTAGTAATTACCCAAACCATATACACAAGTGATTAATCAAACTTCACTTACCAACATTTCTCAATAAATCATGAAAGGCACAATATCTAAATAGCAAGGTCTGAACCGTAGCACACATCATGTAAAATCTAACTACAGAAAATAATACTTATAAAGATATTGTAAGTCTATCACACTCACATGTAAAGACGTCGAATCAATCTTTCAACTTACACAGCCTTATAAAATTTCAGTGATAATATTATTTACATATATGATAAATTACGAAATAATCTAAGACACTGGTTCACGAGGAAAACACATCAAAAACAGTCTATAAGTATCTATACCAGATTTACACCAAGTGTTTAACTGGATATAACAAAACTCCCAATTGTGTAAGTTGTCACCTGCCACTTGCATTACAAACTTTTTGTTGACATAAAAAATGTACAAGCATCAGCTACAGCAAGAACTTACCAGAAGCAGGTACAGCAATCTTGCAGGAGCTACAACAAGTAGCGGCTGTAGAAACAGAGCAAGTAGTGGCGCCTAACCATGTCGCCGCCTCCAAGCTAGACTCGGAGGATGCACACACGCGCACTGCCTCCGCCAACCACCCGCGATGTGTAAAGGAACAGCAGGCCCACGAAGGTGTCTCGGGAAAGCAGATCCCGCATGTTCGTGTAACGGCCTCTGTGGCTCCGTTAGGTTCTATGCGTGCCGGTTCTGCTGCGGGCGGTTACGGCGAGGATGAACCGGCGTGCGATGATGGCGAGAGGAGGATGGGTGTGTTTGGGTTGGAGCTGGGCACAATTAGCGTGGAGGGCAGGTTGAGTGCCGCATACTCGTCCGGCTGATCTGGAGGGTTGGCGGTGATCATGTGCGTGGGGAGGAGGCAAGAGGAGGAGCGGGGGAGGCGGCGGAGGGAACCTTGTCGAACTGCAGGAGGACAGCGATGGTAGGCTCGGGACTGAACGCACCTCTGCCCACCATCTTGGTCAGTGTTTCCGTCAGGACCTTGCCGATTTCAGACCGATGGTACATGTCGAACGCCTCCGCCATGCCTCCCCTGACCCTGATCCCTGCCGGTCAACAGTAAACATCAATCAGACAGTACAATCTAGATGCCAAGATGCCCATAAAAAAGAATACAAATGCAAGACAGCGCGCGACTCTGATTACGCCGGAACCCAGCGAATGCAGGGATTCCGTCGAGATTCCCAAACCCGCGGCGCAACAAACGCACCCCGATCCCGGCCGCTCCGCTCCGCCCCACCACTCGCAATCAAACTGATGCACCCGCCACCGCCCGTACGTCCGCCGCAATACAAACCCTAGGCGTCCCTCCCGTGCGGCGCCACCGAATCGACGCGGACGCGCTTCTACCTGGTCGATCGGCTGAGGGCGACGCCAGCGGGGAAGAGAGCGGCTATGGGTGGGGGGGACAGAAGATGCGCGGGCGTTCGAGGGGATCGAGGTGCGTACGACGGCGGCGTCTGGGGATCGATAGGAGAGTCTTTCTGCGGGGCGTGCGTGGTGGGACGGGGGGGGGGGGCAAAGAATAACCGGACAAAAAAAACCAGTCGAAAAAAACCAGACGAAAATGGAAGGACTATTCAACCAACTCGTTCATTAGGAGTAGATATATGTAGGAACGCCTCTCATTTACGCACGCGAACACCGTTCAGTAGCAAAGAGCCAATTTCACATGCACGAGCCGGGGTTGCAGGACTTGTTCCTCAGTTGGATCGATCACCATCAGGCGCTACTTTCATCTGATCTAGAGACAGGACCAGTAGGGTATCGAGGACGAGGCCCGCGTCGAACCCCCGGGAACTGAATCACTCAATCACAGGAAGGCCGAAGGCGGGAACCATACGCATGGGGCTGGAGCTGCTGCCGCTCCGTCACTTCTGGCCGGCGACAGATCGATGTATCTCTTTCCCTCCCATCTTCGTCTTCAGCGTCCCCTGCCCCTCCCTATAAACCCCAGCCGTGACGGCCCAACGGCTGGCCGAAAACCTCACGGCCAAGGCCAGCGTGCAGGAAAAGGAAAATCACGCAGGCAAGAGGGGCGGCTGCCTGACGAGGAGAACACAACGGCGCCGCTGCTCAGGTTCCCAGCCGGCCTGCTTGCATGGCTCCTCTGGTCCGCCGCCTCCCCCTCGATCTCCCAGGATTAGACGCCAATGGAGGACAGGCGTTTCGGTGCGGAAGAGAAGGTGAGTTGGTGGACGGGACAGAGCAGCGGGATATGGCGGCAGGGAGGCGGGGCTGGCCGCATCGGCCGGCGCGATGTGTGGCGACGGCGCACGCGAGGGGGATGGGAACGAATGGTGGAGACGCTGGAGGATAGCGACTCGTGCGGACTGCGGAGGTCTATTTTTCTTTTGGACGCGAGTGGACTTGTGCGCTCTTGTCTCCTATCACGCCTGCGCAATCCGACGGCTCGCGTTCGGCCGCTCCGGAATGACTAAGGGGCAGTTTGGTTCATGTCCTGAACTCCACGCCTGGGAAATTTTGCTGCCTGGCCAGGCGTGAGAATCTGAAAAAAAGTTGCCTGGTCAGGCTAGCATATGGAAGGAGTGTTTGGTTCATAACCTGGCCTAATGGATTCTAACCCGTCGCTGTTTGCTCCCTGTTTGCCTCGTTTTCTGCACCATATCAATTAATATATGCAATTACTTCCAGGCTGCTGCACCAGGCATGTCCAGACATCCAAAAAAGGACGCCTGGGACCAGGCTGATCATCTTGCCTCGTTTTCCACCAGGCTAACTAGGCTGTTTCGTTGTCCAGGCCAGGCGTACTTCCTCTTTTCGTGGACATCAACCAAACATGCAGCAGGAAATTCCAGGCAGCCCCCAGGCCAGGCGTCACCCGCTGTGGACACGAACCAAACTGCCCCTAATAGTGCGCGCGCACTTTCTATCTTTTAGGTATAAAAGCAGCAACATGATTTCAACATGCTCAAACGGAAGAGGGAATCTAGCTTTGCATGAATCAGAATGGATCGTAACCTAGCTAGTGTGTGTCTAGCTAGGGATTGGGAGGTGATGGGAACTTAGATGAGCCACCTGAAGGCACAATCTACACTTGAATCTCTGCTTCGCCATCAAAGGTGAACTGAAATCCTACGGCAGCGCACCATCTACGAAAAATCATCCATGACGGGCATACTACGAGGGGACTTCAAACAGCCATCGTTGATGGGGTGATGTAATTGACATGAGTGGCAGGGTCCAAAATGCCCCCTAACTTGATGATGTATAGTTGGCCATAGTACTACTAGTGTCTAATGAGAAATTATGGCGCCGAAATGTCAGTTGTCATGAGAGATATTTTCATAATGATCCTCCTAATTTTCTTCTGTAATCAGAAGAACTAAATACGTATGACAGTGTACTTCACAGGTACACGCAATAATCCCTTCATGAGTGCACAAGGCAAAATTTATTTGTTTGATACGATTTACTTTATTTGACTGAAGGAGAACAATTCAAATAGACCGTCATTGCTGCCGAACAAAAGCTGATCCTGGCCAGCCGTCTTTGCCCATCGCCGCCACCACACTAGAGGCAAACAAAAATTACATTTGACTCGCATATACATTTTTTTCTGCTGGTAAAATTGCATAAACTTCATGTCTGCAATCTCTACGTTGAACTCCACAGTAAAAAAGAACTTTAAGTGGGGCGTTGCAGAGGACAGGTTCCATGGAGCCCGTTTTCCAGAAAAATATTTTCTAAATTATTTAGAAATTTCAAAAACTACAAATTTTTGTGGAAATACATACACTTAAGTATTTGCAGGGTAGACAAAAAGAAAAATATCTGGCCCAAATACAATAAAGAAAAAGCCTATTTTATTCTATGTATTTGTCTTTTTTGTGTACATCACATATGAACATACATGCTCATGAAATTTCGTATGGATATACTACAAGCATATGCTTATGTGTATACTTTTTTATCAGAATTTTTTGAGGTGTGAAAATGATATTTTCACTAAAAAGAAATAAAGGCCTCCCTGAAGCTCGGCCTACGTTTGCACTTTCCGGAAACTTTAGTCATATTTGACAGTACCGTGGTAGCTTATTCCTCTTCGTGAAGATGCCCACAGACATGACAACGCAACACCAGAAATTCGGCCCTTTCTCATTACGGGGATCTTTGCTTGCAAAGGTTAATTATCACTCAGTGTCTACAGATAGTAATGATCAAACAATACAACAAATTTATTCAACAAACAGTCCAGACTGAATTTAACTGAAAAGGAAAAGGATGAGACAACAGATGCTGCTGCCTCCCTTGAGACACCATTTATCAGCAGAGAACACACATTCATTACACGAGGACAAACATATACTCCCTCCATTCCTAAATATATGTCTTTTAAGAGATTTCAATATAAACTACATACAGATGTATATAGACGTATTTTAGAGTGCAGATTCACTCATTTTGCTTTGTATGTAGTCCACAGCTCAAAACACACAAATGGTCCATGAAAACTAATCTATATGTGGAGCACCACAACTGGAAGTGAAAGTTCGAAGTACAACACAACACATCTGTAAGGAAATGATTTACTCTACTTGACTTTGACCATGGCCACGACTGGCGTTAATTCTAGTTGGGAAAGCTGGGAGAAGAGAAAAAAAGTGTAAATACTCATGTAAAGAAAACAAATCGTGTCAAGAAAATAAGGAAAGAAGTTTGACACCGGGTGGTTGAGCACGTATAAAGTAACACCCTTTGTGTGCTTCCTGCATATTTATTCTTTGTTTGACTTTGTCGTCAGAAAATCGCTATCGTCAGCGCCTCGAGAGATTAGGAAATGAAGAAGTTGATCATGAAAAGCAAATTAATGTAGGTACATTTAATCAGGAAATTAACATAGATGTGTACGTATGTGCAGGAGAAGTGTACATATAATTGTCTGGATGCTGAGTAGGTGTGAGCCATCAGATCCCTAGCATGGCCATGCGAATCGAGGCCATCCGATCCCAAGGATATCAGTTTTCCCAGCCCGACATGATCACTTGTACCTGCTGCATGACTTATTCATGGTTGTGTGGAATGACCAACGAAAAAAATAGCATGCTATTTCGATGTTATAGTGTCGCTATAGCATATCTGGAAGGGCCACGTTATGTTTAAGCTAATTTTCTCGCTACGGTGCTATTTGCGCTAAAGCGTGCTATTTTGACGCTAAACAAAATAACATTGTAGCGTTTGTGCACGTACCACACAGTAGCACATGAGGCATCGCCTCATCGCATTGGCCCAACTCACTCTCACTCTCTCTTAGACGCAAACGCAATGCATACAGCCTGACCTAGTCAACTCGTCACTAATTTCCCACTAGCTCGTGAAAGAGAGCGGCGACAACGGCAACGTTCGCGACTCGTGAACAAAGGCGACAGTCCAAGACAGCGCATATGTCAACCATGTCACCGGCGCCGGCAAGTCAGCCAACGACGATTCTCTGTTTAATTAGGTGTGTTCTCTTTTCTTATAAATTAGGTGTGTACATGCTGTGAGCTAACTCTCGTATGCTTCTTTATTTAATTAGGATTGTTTCCTTTCCTTGTAAATTATGAAAGCCTTAAATTTTGTGATATATTTGATATTTTTATGCAAAACGCTATTTTCAAATATAGCACGCTATAACTTCTATAGCATTTAATTTGGATAAGGGCGGCACTAAATCTTGTAACACGCTATTTTTTTGCATTGGGAATGACACACAGTACACACCATATATAAAAGCAGCACATGATCTCAGTTGTTATCGTCGACATACTCAAGCTGAAGAGGGAAGCTAGGTAGCTGCATGAATCTGAATGGATGGTAACCTAGTGTGTGTGTCTTGGGACTAGGAAGCGACGGGAAATTAGATGCGCCACCCAAAGGCACAATCTACACATTAGCCTTCAGTTCGTCATCCAAGGAGAGCTGAACTCCGATAGTGGCGTACCATGCACGAAAAATTCATCTATGACGGGCATGCTACTGAAGTACCAACAGCCTGTTTGGCAAACTAACGGAAGGGAAATGAGAGTTTAACTCTAATTCCCTTTCTCCATCTCAATTACCAGCCCTTCCCCGTAATAGATACTAGATAGATACCCCGCGCGTTGCTGCCGGACGTTAGTAGGTTTTGGTGTGCTGAATGGAATCATTAAAAAGTTGAAAATGCTATTATATATAACCATATACTCCTGACGTAATTAGTGACCACAAATTAGATTGTTAGAATACCGCTAAAAGTAGTTCACATGCATCACCGGCTGCAACCTGTAGAGATTTTTTTAGTCTTTCCTTTATGATGAATCAAACAAATTTTTAAATCCATACTTGATCAACACCGTAGGCCTCCTCCACAAGAAACGTCTCCTTCCTCCTCCCGTCGGCGCCGCCGCGGATCCGCCCCGCCTCCGATGGCCTTTGGCCTATGGAGGTGCGGAGGATCCCCCCCCCCCCCCCCCCCCCCCCCGGCGGGAGGGACCCCGTTCTCGTTTTTGCTAGGTTGAACGTCTTGGTTGGGGCTGTGTGGCGGCGGCAATGTCCCTCCGTAGTAATAATGTCTCCCACGTCCTATCTCCGTCCCGATGGTGCGAATAGCGTTGTCGGAGGATGTGTGGAGGTGTGTCTCCGTCGGATCTCATGGGATTCGATCGGTGCTGGTCTTCGGTGGATCTCTTTGGATTCAGTTTTTGTCCGTCTTCGTTCGTGTGGTTCCAGGTTTGATCTTTCCAAACTACAACTCTCTTCATCGGCGATGGTTGCTGCTCTGGTGTGTTGGTCCTTTGGGGCCTTAGCACGACGACTTCCCGACTGTCTACTACAACAAGGTTTGCTCGACTCCGGTGATGGAGGGGCGATGGCGGCGGCGCGCCTTCGGCTCGCTCCAGTGCTTGTAGTCGTCGCTAGGTGGTCCATAGACCTGGTTGTAATTTTTATTACCTCTTGTGTTCTCTGTACTGCCATGATTAATGAATAGATTGGAAATTTCTCTCGCAAAAAAAAAACACCATAGGCAAGATAAATAAATAAATAAACCGAGCACGGCTGCTGGGCTGCAGAAACATAAAAATAAAAATCAAGCTCTGCTGCAACTTTTGTAATGTATGTTTGCACTATCAAATCGAGCTCTGCTGCAACGAAATGTCAAGGAAATCACCAACCTGCAAATTCTTGAGTTAGGATGTGTATGCACTATCAATGTTTGCAGTAAGTTAGAATCAAAATCAAAATGAAAAAAAAAGTGACCACTTACAGACTTGCATATTCTGCTTTTGTAATAAGATGATGTGCTGTTCTCTGCAATTTTGTCAAAGAAAACATTAGCTTACTGAAAGATGTGACGTGGTGATAAACTGGAATAAATGACCGCAACACAAACTCATAATTTAAAATATTGTAGTAGCCTATCAGTTCGCCTGTAAAGAGGAAGGTACATGTGTTTTTCTTTCAATTTTGCAAGTTTTCCAACAGAAGCAGAGTACCCGTCGTAGCATCGTAGGAGCAGCTACACATGATGATCCTTCCGTAATTGGCCATGCTTCCAACAACGCTAGCACACCTGTGATAGGTGTGTCCATGTTGATCAACCCACTGTCCGCAACATGCAGCGACGCTTCCAGGCAAGGGACACGGGCCGCCGCTGCTCCCAGAGGTCGTGCAGCCATGAAGGGAGCACACTAATGTGAATGGTCGACTTGATCGACAACAGCCTCGGACTCTGCGGTCGCAACACGTTGTGGAGATCCGAGATGCGGCCCTCACACCTCCCTATGCACCACCGCTCTTTCTCGGTCCTCCTCCCCCTCCTACCTTACACCCTCTGCTCCACTAAGAGTTGGAAGGGACGATGATGCGACAAGGAGGCGCTAGCCTAGACTTCAAGATGCCAAAGCATGTAAATAGAGGGGAACGATCATGTCTCTTCGGATCCTTGCGTCGGTTCCAGAAGATTGGCTCTTCGGCTGAACGATCATGTCTCTACAGATCCCGTGTCTGTTCGAGAAGCTTGGCTCTTCGGCTGTTCTTTTAGTAGGACTCTTCGGCTGTTTGTTGGAAATAGAGGTTGCTGATGTGGCACATGCAGTGAGGTGAAATCGAAGGTGGCATGTGTGGGGCTTGTATGATGAGGTGTATAGGCTGCATGTGAAGAGAAATAGGTTAGTGGGGATGAACTATTTAGATATTATAGATGTGGGACATATACATGTGAATTCCACTTTCACTTCCGTGTTGAATTCCTATTTCACCTAAACAAACAAAGGAATAAAACTCTCTATGCCTCAAACTTCCATTCCCTCTCTCCAATTCCACTGAACCAAACACGCTGTCAGGGTATTTAAAATGGCCCGTTGGTCAAGGTACGAGTGGCAGACTCCAATATGGCCCCTAATCAGTGATGTAATTGGCCATAGTAGTAGTGTCGGATGAAAGATTATCACGTTGAAATCCTCTATAACACTAAGCTCCCTAGTTTTAAAGAGCCAACGTTCAATTGAGGTCTCCAGTAAGAATTGGATCACCCGATTTTGACTCATTCAACAATTTCTTAAAGCTTCATCATTCAATTCTTTTATACTATACATTATGCTTTCTAATTTTTAAGACCTCACTATAACACTAAGCTCCCTTTAAGGAGCCCACATTCAATTGAGGTCTCCAGTAAGAATTGGGTCACCTGATTTTGACCTGGTCAATAATTTCTTAAAGTTTCATCACTCAATTTTTTTATACTATACATTATGCTTCCTAATTTTTAAGGCCTCACAATTAATTAAGGTATTCAATTTAGAATTGGGTCATCCGATTTTGATCGGGTCAACAATTTTTCAAGCTCTCCCGTTCAATTCTTTTAATTCACTACGTTCTTAAATTTTAAAGCTCTTTCATTAAGTTGAGGTACTCAATTTTGAGTTGGTTTACGATTTTGATCGGACCAACGATTTTTAAAATCAATCAGCAGCAATCGACCTATAAAAACATATCAATCCCGGGCACCCTCCCACGATTTAGAAAAAAGAACCGCCACCATGTGATATTATAGCATCAATATAGTACACGCAGCCACCCATATAGAAATTTCCCCACATAAATATAAGTTGGTTCGGATAACAAAGAATCACAGCACAAATGTCCCACCAAATCACCATATTATAAAATAAAACACACTCTATCACCCCCCCCCCCCCCCCCCGCGTCAAACTAAATATTGTACCAGTTAAAAACTATAAGGGGTATTAGTTTTTTAGAAAGTCAAATTTCTTTAACTGTGACCAAGTTCATAGAAAAATATTGGCATCCACAATATTAAACAAAAAAGTATGGAAATTCATTTCGTGATAAATCTAAAAGTATTGATTTGATATTATGAATTTTGATATATTTCTCTGTAAATATGATCAAACTTAAATGGTCCGACTTAAAAAAAGTAATACACCTTATATATTGAATCAGAGTGATCACCTTTTTAAGAAACCCAACAACACGAACAGCGCAACAAAGCGCGCCCAACCCTTCTAGTATATTTTAATGGTCATGAGATATATTTTCATAACGTTTCTTCTAGTTTTCTTTATGGGATCAGACAAAATAAATGGACGGTCTACTTGACAGGCACACATGTACGGTAATCACTTGCACAAGGCAAATTTTATGTCCGATAAGATTTTGTGCCTGATTTACCTTATTAGGGCATTTCTAACCGGCCCTTATAACTGGTTAGAGGCGGCACCTAGCCGATCCACAATTGGCATTAGTGGAGTAAAAATTGTACCCAGCCATGGTAAATCTCCCTATATTTACTCCACTGCTTGGCGGCCGAGTAAAAGTCCACTCTCCTCCGCTGCCCCCGCTCAACTCCCGCGCTGCATCTTCGCCTACGCCGCCCCTCCCACCTCCCGATGCCGCGGATGCTCTGTAGTCTCCATCGTGGTCCTTGACCACCTGGATTTGTGCTCCTCTCGCCCCGTCGCCGGCGCACAACCGGTAGATCTGCGGCTTCCGCGTCCGCCACCGGGTTTGGCGCCAGACCACATCCGGCCGTCGGCGACTATGCCTTGCCAGGTATGGGCCGGGTACCAGACCGCACACCCGGCAACGCCTCAGCGCCGCATGCAAGTATTGATTCCGCCTCTAGCCGCTCGGATCTCTCCCAGCGGCTCGTCGGCTCACCGTTGCCGGTCATAAAGTGTGACGATTGCCCTCGGCAGGTGGTGCGCCGCGTTCCTACCACGCCAAAACATCCCGGATGGATGTTCTTCAAGTGCAAAAAAGATGGTGCATGTGCTTCTTTTGATTCGGTTCGGTGCAATTTCGGTAGCTCATTGTTTACTCAAATTTGTGCGTAGGATGGACGCAAGCCTTGGTATTGGGAAGAAGAATACATCGATCTAATGATAGCACGAAATTTGATAGGTGCTCGTGCACTCGTTGATAGAGTTGAGGCTAGAGATGAGATTAGATACAAAGCAACGATTACCTCTTTAGAATGGAAAAAGAAAGAAATGTGCAAGCTCGAGAAGCCACAGATCAACGATGAAGACATGCATAGAGAAGATATAATCCAATTAGTGGGAGCAATTATGAAGCCGTAGGTAGCTGCATGAATCTGAATGGATGGTAACCTAGTGTGTGTCTTGGGACTGGGAAGCGATGGGAAATTAGATGCGCCACCCAAAGGCACAATCTACACATTAGCCTTCAGTTCGTCATCCAAGGCGAGCTAAACTCCTACAGTGGCGTACCATGCATGAAAAATTCATCTATGATGGGCATACTACTGAAGTACTGAGTGGATTTAAAATGGCCCGTCGGTCAAGACACGAGTGGTAGACTCCAATATGGCCCCTAATTAGTGATGTAATATGCCATAGTAGTAGTGTACGATGAAAAATTATCGCGCCGAAATGTATATTACCCGTGCCGCATAGGACATCATGAAAGCTTCCTCCGGCTCTACGCTCCAGTCACATGATGGTAACGAGGCACAAACAAGCAGATTAATGAAGAAAACAAAAGAGTGCAATGCCAACTGAAAGAGAAAGAAACAGAGAATAACACAAGTTCATTACATGACCGTATATAATCAGTTCAAACTTTAGCAATCAGATGAATGGGGGAAAACAAATTAGGTAGCAGTACAACGAGAAGTTATTAAAGCTCTAAATTGAAGCGATATACTGAATAACGCAAGCGCTTGCGTTGTTGTAGCAGAGCAACAGGAACCTTAGTTCAGATCCTGTTCTTCGACACCAGCCAAGATTTTTATCCATTTCATCTCTCCTCTCTTCTTCATCACCTGGTACGTGGGACCTATAAAATCCGTATGTGTACTTCCCCATCATGCCCACCAGCCATCACCGCCGTTGATTCTAGCTGAGAAAGCAAGAGGCAATGTGTGAGCTAGGATCTAAGATGGAGCGTCTCAAGAATTAAATGAAAGAAAGCATTGGGTGGATGAGTGTACGTACTCCAGATCCATTCTTTCTCCTTCATCGCCGCTGTCATCATCGTCATACTCATCATCATCCTCATCATCGGTATCTTAATTTGAAGATTGAGAGGCGAAAATGAGCAACATATTATCGGAGGAAGCATGTGCATGTATGTAGGTGCAGGAGTGCAGAAAGGAATAAAAAACAACGAGATACACTGAATTCATTCATCGGTGAGTATCACGTGTTATTGTAGTTTGTACCTTCCGATATCTCTGGATCCAAATGAAGATTAACGATTGGATGGTTAGGATGGGTGTCCATTGCATTTCTCACTGCCGCACATGCTTCGGCAGCTTCCATATTGGTGACCCCGTCCCAATGGATTTCAACTAATGCACTCTGAAGTGAGAGCAGGTTGCCCAGGCCGAGCTCAAACAGATCACCGTTACCATCTTCTTTGGCCACCCGTACGCCCAGACTGAATCGGACGTATTCTGCATTTGGCAAAGCTCCTTGTTGAAATACTAACTGAGTGGCTGGCTCACAATGCATTCCAAAGGCTATCACACAACGGAACTCATCTGCACCGATGATGAGCAGCCTTTCTGTTTGGTGGGTGCTGCCTATCCAGAGATGGCGAAGAGCTGGCAATCTCCCAAGGATTTGCACATCTTCTTGCTGCACATCCTTGACTATGATATGAACCTCTGATAGGTTTGATAGATGTGAGGGGCCACATTTTGTTATCCACATCGGCAATGCAGAGCATGCGATATGGTCTGATGTGAAAGTATATTGGCGAAGGCGTCGAGGGGGTTCCCAGCGTCCCCCCAAGAGATCCAAGTATGGTACATCATCACAGGTAATACTTAGACTTTGGATATCATGCAGGTTGCATATAGTCTCCACAAAAGTTTCCTCTACCTCGAGGCTCCAAGCAATGAAGTGAATGTCAAGCCTCCTTAGTCTTGCCAGGCGGCCAAGCTCTTGCACGGTGCTCGGGGAGGCATAAATCCTCTCCAGTACTTCCAATGAAGTCAGGTTACCCAACACACCAGGGGGCCAATAGCAGCGAAATAAAACCTTTATGGACATTAGCTGTCTTAGCTTCCACATGGATGACGGCAACACTCTCATCTCGAAATTGAAGTCTAAATCTAACACTTGTAGAAACTGTAGATTTCCTATTTCCTCCGGGATTTCAGAGATACCAGTTCTTTTTAGACCTAGGTACCTCAGGTGAAATAAATACCCGATATCCCTCATCTTAGGCTGAAAGTTAAGTGCCCCAATACGGCATCGATGTAAGTCCAATACACGTAAAACACCAAAGCTAGATATAGCTGGCATGATAGTCACGGCTGGTGGAAAGACAGTGATGGACCTTACTTGTGATATACTCATTGAGTTAGCAAGAGGTGTAGTTTCTTGATCTTCCTCAATATTTTGGAGGGACAATCTACGGATATTGTTCTGAGAACTAGTGATATCCTTATTACTTTCCAATATTGTCAAAAACTTTGCTTCAGCTGACAAGGAACGAATCAGATCAAGCACCATGTCATGCACACGACAACTTTGTACTTCACGGAAACCATTGAATATTGGTATAATCATGTATCTGTTTATGAGCTCGTTAAAATAAGTTTCCCCAACTTCAAAAATACTAGTCTGATGCTTTCCATGCTGCACAAAATTTTCACAAATCCACTTCCATATCAGATCTTCTTTGTCAATCTCATGATCTTCAGGATACATGCATAAATATAATATGCAAGTCTTCAGATTAGAAGGCAGATCATAGTAGCTAAATGATAGTATCCTCTGCATTTCCTCCATACTTGCATCTTCTGTAAGTCCACGCCCAATTGAGTCTAGCAGAACTTGCCATTCAACTTTTGGCTTTATCTGATGACCAGCGGTGAGAAGACTAGCTATAGTAAGGATAGCTAATGGTACACCGCCACATTTCTTCAAAATATCTCTAGATACTTCCTTAAGTTCACTAGGACATTTATTCTCACTTGAAAATATTCTTTTACAAAAGAGCCTTGTAGAGTCACTATCTGAGAGTGGTTCCATTTGATAAATGGAATCATGAGTGGAAGGACAACATGCTATGGATACACTAAATATGCGGGTTGTTGTGATTAGGCGACTGCCAACATTGTTCATATTAGAGAAAGCCAACTTGATATCTTCCCATAGTTTTCCATCCCATATATCATCAATTACGACGAGATACCTGTACAAGTTGTGAGAGAACATTAATGAAATGTTGATGCACAGATCACAAGATCTAATAAAGCGCCATATATATAACACACACAAACTATGTATAATTTAGTACATATAAGGATGAAAACAAGGGGACACCAGATTCCAAACTTTCAATAATCTAGTTAACGATATATAGCATTATTATGACCTGAGAATCAGATGGTGTCAAAGCAAAAATAGCATTCAAAAAAAGCATAAATTAGTAAAAGATGGGTGGCATGTAGCAACACACATGTAGTCACTGTTATGAAACTATAGCCTGTATAATGACCTCAAATCATAATGCACTATATCTATCCAAAATGTCAAACCAAATAACCAAATGATTATCAAATTCACAATCTGGTGGCTTCCAATAACGTATTCATAGTTAACCAAAACAGGGTAAATCTATAAGTAAGATTAAATTACTCAGAACCACTAACATTTGAGCTAGTGTTCCAGGAAAATCTCAAAAAAATTTAAACACACGGCCGAGAGCCAATAGAAAAGTTAAACAACTTCGTCCAACAAGAAAAAAAAACTACAAATTGTACATCTACCTGAATAATTGCAATATTATGCATGTCTTTATAGGAAACGTATAAATTGTCAATTTGAAAAGATGCATCCGAGCAGCGGAAAGTATTCTAAGCCATATACTAGTTAGCCAATCATTATATAACTGCTTCCATAGCATGAAAAAAAAAACTCGTCACCAGGAACATTTGACCGTGACTGGGCGAGGGTGTATACCTCTTGTCGTGAAGGAATTCCCGGATTTCTTCGATGAGTTGTCTTTCATCCAATACCATGAGATTCATATTAGTGTACATATTTTTGTCTAGACCAATAAGGATGTCCCTGAAAATCTTCTTTATGTCTGGATTCTGACCAACCGGAACGAAAGCCCGTGAATCGAAACCACCTTTGATCTTGTCATATACTGCTCTGACAAGAGTGGTCTTGCCCAATCCCCCGAATCCAACGACAGAGACTACTTTTGGTCTCTTGTTGGAGGGATCTTTATCTCCCAAAGACAATAACTTGAGAAGCTCTTGATCCCTCTTCCCATAGATGCCGACAAGCTCTGTAGCTTCAGTGTATAGAGCGCGGAGACGAGGATCGATAGTCGTCCCAGCTGTAGGCTTAGGCACAATATTATCGACTGTGTACCTGGGAGGGGAAGATGTGCCCACTAAAAAATATCACAAGTGTTATCGTTCTAAATAGAAGTACATGCCGATAGTGATGATGTCTATCCCCCTCTCCCTCCACGAACCGAAAGTCACTGTGGTCAATCGGCCACAAAAATCATAGGTTGGTCCGTCAATCGGGTACGCACCTGCCGCGCCTGTTGGCCACCTCTTGGACATCTTTGTTGATTTCCTTGATGGTGCTAGCGATCTGACGACGCGCCTTGCCCTTGTTAAACAAGTTGGCCATCTTGTCCACAAGGTCTGTGAGCTTGTTGCCATCAGCATCAGGTTTATTAGGGCCGTCGACGCGCACAATGAACTTGTCAACAACGTCTTCTATGTCGTAGGAGAGATCCCTGACCTCATCAGCCCAGAGCTTGACTTGCTCGTCGAGCTGATGGCGCGGCACCTCTGCCACCTTGCAGAGGGCAGCGTGCATGCTCTTCATCTCTCGGATGAGAGACTCGACGCCTTTCTTGGCGTTCTTCTGCAGGTTGTACTCCTCCATGAGCAGCTGCCCCAGCTTGGGGAGCAGGCTGCCCATGGCGCCCGTCACCACCTGCATGGTTAGTTAGCTAGCAACACTGATCTATGGATGTAAGAGCAGCTTAGCATCGACGATGAGCTGTGGTTGAGGGTGAGGCTCCCCCCTCTCTCTCTCTCTCTCTCTCTCTCTCTCTCTCTCTCTCTCTCTCTCTCTCTCTCTCTCTCTCTCTCTCTCTCAATATCCTGTATGTTGGTTGCTTGTGCATAAAAACTAATCAAGGAGAGGTGCATTATTGATCCCACCACTTTGTCCACTTGTTCTCAACGCGTCTGATGCACTTTGGGGCGGCAAAAAGGTGCCGCCCTAGCTAATAAATTAATCTTCACAAGACGACCTTAAGTCGCACTTTAGATAATCTTGTATTGTTCAGTAGGTGCATGCATGCGAACAAAGGCATCGTGCTTAGTTTTGAAAGCTTCACCTAATATAAGTTACTGGTATATACAACTGTATCAATTAGTGCCCGTCCCAAGGTCACATCTGAACCCAGCTAGCTACCATGGATCAGATCGAGTCACTGCCACGTACGAGTGACACTGCAATAAAATTGTTCTCCCAAGGTCACATCTGACCTAGAAAGAGACAAGCTAATTTGCTAACTATAGAAATTTAGCACCAGACAGAGAGAGCAGTAGTTAGCACCAGCTTCCTAAGCTGTTAAACATTTTCACGAGCCTCCCTACCTATGAGGGTTCATAATGATCCACGCCATCCGGATTAAATTGGACGGTCAGATTTTGATTTAATGGCGATGATCAAGTGGGTAGCTCTACTGCAAAAAAAAAGGTGTGTAACTTCAACTTGGCGCAATAATATGTGTGTTTTCAACCAAAAATTGTACTGATAGTAATGTGTTTGGCAAATCTTTGCATGCATAATTTAATATATTGATTGATTATGTACATTGCTGATGTGGTTACCAAAATGATGAAATTAATTAATGATGAAATCACTTGCAAAAGGCAGTCGGCATTGGCGAAACACATTATATATATGACACTGAGGCTCAACATATATTGCCTAAGAGCATCTCCAGCCGTTGGCCCCCCAAGGGGCTCAGAAAATCGCCGCCTGAGGGCGAACCAGCGCTAAAAATTAGCGTGTGGGCGATCGGGTTCCCAGCCGTCGCCCCCAGGGTCGCCCCAAGTTGTCCTTTTTAAAATATTTTTGCAAATAAATTCGGCTAAAATTCGGCAAACATTACAAAGATTCGGCAAACAGGACATAAATTTCGGTGTTCTCCTTTTTTTACATAGAAAACTTAAAATTTACTAAATAAAAAACTCGTGGAGCGCCGTCTTCGTTGCCGTCGCCACCATCGTCCTTCTCCTTCTTCACGCTGCTGGATCCCTGCCCGGGGTCGCCCTGGTGGACAGATTTGGCCGGTGGCGGCGCGTTGTCGTTGCTGTCTTCAAGCACGATGACGCCCCCTTCGTCGCGCCCACGGCGGTGCGCGGCGATCTCTGCCAGGGCGCGGCGCTGGCGCTCCATCTCCAGCCATGCCCAGTCCTCCTGCTCCCAGTTCATGGCTGCCTCGTCGTCGAGCTCCGGCTCCGTCTTCATGGCGGCGAGCCCCGGCTTCGTCTTCGGCTTGACGAAGCGGGGAGGAGCCGAGGAGGAGGCACGCCCGCCCTCATTGATGATGATGCCGGCGCTGTGGGTGCGCCGGTCGAGCGGCGTTTCCGCGGGTCGGCCTTGACGCTGAAGAGCGCCAGCGACCCGGAGGAGTGGGAGGAGGAGGAAGAGGAGCCGGTCCTCCTCGGCATCCATTGGCCGCCACTCCGGCGGGGGACCGCGGCGGCCGGGTACATCAGCGGAGGCTCGTTGCCGCCCTCGAGGTGGTCGAGGACGGCGTGGAACATGCGGCCGGGGGCACCCCACCACAGGCGGCGGCCGTCCTTGTTTTTGGTCCCCCGCACCACCGGCAGGTTGTTGGTGGAGGCTACCCACTCCGCCTATCGGCGTTCGAAGTACGCCACCCACGCCTCGTGGTTGCCGGCGTCGTACTCCGGGAGGGCCCACTGCTCCACCGTCAGAGACGCCCGCGCACGCTCGATCTCGGTGCGGAAGTAGCTGGGGCGCGTGACGTTGGGCAGCGGGGGGATGGGGACGCCCCCGACGCGGAGCCTCCACCACCCCGACGCGCATGCCGGGAGGCGCCGGTAGTTGGCTTCGTGCAGGAGATGGGCTTCCCACTCGTGCAGAGAGCGGCGGCCGAAGCCAGTCGCCGCCGCCCATTGCCGGGGAACCTTTCGCCCATCGTCGGCGGTGGCTGTGAACGGGGAGGGAGAGGAAAGAGGGATCGTCGGCGGTGGCGGTGCACGGGGAGAGAGGGGCCGCGGGCGGGTGTGTCCACCGGCGAGGGAGGCGCTGCTTTATATAGCGGCCGGGGGGAGGGGGTGGCGCCGTGTGTACGCGTGGCGGGGAGGGGGCGCGCCATCGCACAGCACCACCGTGAGGAATCAGTGGAAGGCTGACCGGCGGCAGCCTTGGCATTGATTCCCCGCGAGAAACCGAGGCGATGTGAGGACGACGAGGCGCGAGTCGCTGACTTGGCGGGCCCGCTGTTCTTTGGCGCCAAAAACGATTGCCCCGGCGCCCCAGCGCGCCGGATTCGGCCTGGGTCCGCCGGCGCTAGTTTCGGCCCTAACCGGCGAAAACTGGGCTCCTGGGGGCGCGACTGGCCCAATTTTTGGGTGCCAGCGCCGAAAAAGGGGCCTGTGGGCCTGCTGGGGACGCGGCTGGAGATGCTCTAGCAACGTCTGTGTCGCTCCTTTAGGGCGACCCGGCCAGCACCAGCGACGTCGCCAGCAGTCCCCTCACCGGCCGTTCCCCCTCGCCGCTGTTGGTCAGATGCCGGGGCAAGGCCTTGTGCGGTCGCCGGTGGCGGCAGGACCTCCCTCTCCTTATCTGCTTCTCTCTCCAGCTGACTTATGTGGCTACCCCTCGTCAGATCTCTCGCTGCCACGGGTACCTCGCGCTGCCGATCAACTCCGGGCTAAGCCACTGGTAGATCCCTCCTGGACGAGGAATTATGGGCCAGGGCTCGTAGCTGTCCGCACGAGTCGCTGGGAGGTGGCCACCACCGTTCTTCCCAATCCAGATCCACGCGGTCAACGCCGGTGTGTGGGCTCTCTCGCCTGCGTTAGTCTATGTGGTCGCAGGCAACGCCGAGCATTGGACGACTTTGGCGACCACTCTGGCGGACTCGCTGTGCATTGAGTCATCGCACGTATGCCACGGTGGGGCGCGTGTTCGCCGCCATGGATCCATGCAGTGAGTTGCACCTGCAAGTCGCGATGGCCGGTCCCGACCTAGGGTCTGGCGGGCCTGCGACCAGATCTCACCCCTGGCGGCGTCTAGACGGCGGAGGCAGTAGCGATGGTGCTATTGCTAATGGATGCTGGTGGGCTTGCCCTATTGTTCTTCTCACGCCAAACTGACGATCTACATGTTATCGGTCCTCTTTGATCTGATTGTAGATGAGTTCTGTATTTCTCTGTCAGAGATCTATAGATTGGCGCAAGACGCTCTTGATTTTCTACATCGGATGGGATTCAGCCATGTGCATCTGTGCATCTGCCCGTGCGGCTTTAAGTGGGTGCGGCACGAAAGCTCTGCTTTTTGTTGATACCATGGGACATGTCTACTTCAAGATTTTCATGGTGTTGAGAGAGACGAAGAATGTCATGATGGCTGCGAGTGGAGGATCAGAAGAAATATATATGACATTGAATTGAAATTAGCAAGAGAATTTTTTCGGGGGCTAAATAAAATCAGTTAAGTAAGATTATTACCTTCTACTAGTATTTACTCCCTTGGTTCATTGATCGCTCAACCGCTTGATCATTGGTATTTTTCTTCATTATTCTTCCTCCACATAGCAGATCAACCAGAGGGCAACAAATATGCTTCCTAGTCCCGAGTCTCAACCATTTCTTTTTAGAAAGCTCACTAAGAGCATAGAGAGCCTCGGTGTGCTTGAGATTTTGTCATATGCTCACACATCAACAATGTCGAGGAAAATCTTTATTCTTAGTTCTTTTCGCTAGTTCACACTGAATCTCCTCTTCCCAACTAATATTTTCCGAGGCATCACTTTGCTCTTGCGATTGCCCGAATTGTTTAGAACAAACTTGTAAACAAAGGAACAATGTGAAGGAGTAAAGAATTAGGTCGAGAGCGTCGCTGATCGGGCATGACCTTCAATAATGGGCGGCTTGGGCGAATCCTGGCGTCGGCATCAGGGCGAAGGGCGGACCAGTGTAGGGCTAGCTGGGGCCCAGCGGTGGCCGCAGCTCGTCGCCGGACTCGACTCGTAGACGAGCGGATGGATCGGTGGTTCGTTCCTCGTCGTTGCCGATCTCTCAAATTCCTTTTTTTTTAGCAAAGATCTCACAAATTCCTGGGTCGTGCTTGATGCCCGCGAGTCCGCAGTGGGTTTTTGTTTGGTGGGCATACATGGGCTGCGTGGGTTGTTGCTGCTTGTTGGCCTACCTCGCAACGGGTAAATTTCTCAGCTTGTGCACTCCTACACATTTAACCTTTGCCTAAAAAATATATTTAACCTGGTTTTTACAGAAAAATCCATTCTTACTGTCCTCCTCTTTCTATTTAAATTCATGGCATTTTTAAAAATTTTAAGAACATTTCAAAACTTAGATGAACATTTAAAAAAAGAGAACATCTTTATAAAAAGATTGTTCAATTTTTAATTTTCTGTATATTTTCCAGTTTGTAAATATTTTTAACACTTTAAATTTTATAAAATAAAATTCGGGAATTTTTCTTAATAATTGGGGAATATTTTGAATTTCATGAATATTTTAAAAAATAGAGTATTTTTTAATCAATGGGAGCATCATTCTTATGGTGCGATGGAAACATACTGTTTGTGTGGAATTATTATTTTTAACTGAGAGACCCGTTATTGCTTTAATATGGTAACGTTTTTATGTGCTTTCAAAACATATAGTTTTCGTGCATAAATAATATGTACATTTAATTCATTCACTACAACTCTTTTCTGCAACAACAAAACGCTACAATAAGACTAGTTTTACTTGCGTGTAGCCAGAATATCAACACACACTGAACTAGCTGGTCATGCAGCATAGAACAGTTCCGTGTCCCATCTACGCCGTACTCAACATCGTTGGCATCATGTTGGAAATGAAGAAGCACAACTGAATCAAGTGGAGAAGAAAATGTAGGAACAATGGAAGCATTGCTACGGGGGAGCCTTTTCGTATGCCATGTGTTGCCAAAGGCTGTGGTTGTGCTTGATGCTTAATTTGTTGGTTCAACATGATGTTTTCCTTGTGTTTTTCTTTTATTCTTTTCCACTCAATGATTTGGCAGTGTGCTTACACAATGTCTCGACTGGCTCTTGACATCGTACGAAGCCAGCTATAATCAGTATCAAATTGATATTCCCTCACAAAAATAAGTATCAATTTGGTATTGATGTATAACCCTTCGCTAAAAGAAAACCATTAAGGATATTGAAAATGTTAAACCGAGAGAACTGAATACTAGAAAGCTTGATCCATTCATTTGTGGAGTTAGGGCATCTCCAACGTCAACTCGCAAAAATTCCCCCGCATCCGTCCGCAGACAGGGAAGGACCAGTCAGTGGACACGGATGCGGGAGGCAGTCATCCAACCGTAGCCACACACATTTTCACAACAACTCGAACCAACCGGACGAAATTCGTTCAAACAAGTTCGGATTTCATTATAAATACATCAAATCGGTGCTAGGCGGGCTCTAGAGTATAATTAATACCAAATCCAAATGACCGCCGGCGTCCAGTCCCCGTGTCCGGCCATCAGCAACGAGAACTGAAGCATCAACATCTCCAGTTTTGCCTCAACGCTCTCCGGCTCCGTCTCCGTAACCTCCACCTCCGGAGCCCCGTGAACTGAAGCTATCCGCCTCCACGTCGCCGCCAAGCGACTAATCGGCCGAAGATGCTCAACCCATCAAGCTTGGCGTCGACGGGCGGGAAGGAGCGGTGGCCTTCCGGGGACACGAGCGGCGGCGACCTACTGTGCACTATTCTTCCTTGCTGCCGGCGGCGCTCGCGGACGTGCCGGCTTCTTCGTGGTCATGGCGCCGGGGCGTGGCCTCCTCGTCGCCGGTCTCGCCGAACAACGCCTTGCCTGCCTCGTCGTCGCACTCCTTGCCGGCGGCCGCCACCTGCGCCACCCGCTGCCGGTACTGCCAGCGGGCGAGGCGGATCCCGCGGTAGGACTCGAGTAGTGCCTCCTGCTCCGCCAGGTCTGCGTCCGGCGCGACCGCCCTGCCGGCGGCGACGTGCGCCTCCGCCTCGAGATGCTCCTGGAGGAGGTTGTGGTTATATTTGACGTCGGCCTGCGCCTCTCTGAACTGGTCCTCCCGTTCCTCCCGCACCATGTATATATAATGGGCACGGGCCTCGCCAATGGTCATGGTGCAATGCACCAGCGAGAGTGGAGCGGAGGAGAAGGGTGCCACAGAGGATGAGGAGTGTGGCGCTGGCTCGTCGGAGGAGGCGTCCTCCATTTGCACGTCATCATGAAGGCGTCTTCCGGCTGGCTGCCGGCCTGCCAGTCGGCAGCAATGGCGGCCATATGGCCTTCTTCTGCTTCGACATCAGCCCGTCCCAGAGAGCTTTGGTGGCGGAGGGATCCATGGCGGGGAGTGGTGCGGAGAGGGATGACTGTGGCTATGGCTGAGGCATCAGGGCAGCGGTTTATATAGCACCGGTGGGCGACAGAGGGACGGACGGGTGGCGTCGGAGGAGATGCCTCGGCAACTGCGTGCCATCAATGAGGGCGGCAGACGGACGGACGGGCGGCCGTCGTGTCGTTTAAACGCACGACAGTCGCCTGCACCGGGAAGCAGTGCGGGCGACGCTCTCTCGGCCGTCGCGCCGCTTCAATGCCGGCGCCAGTAAGCGGTCGCGTCCGCTCCGGCCGGGTATGAATGCAGGCGCTGACGCTCTGGAGCAGCGCTGGCCGAAAACGCGCGGGAGGGGGAGGGTTTTTGATGGGCCTGCGCGATCAGAAGCGGGCTTGGGATCGGTCTGGACTCCCACAAATATCCCCCACTTTTATCTCCGGTTTGTGGGAGAAATCATGTTCAAACCACCCCGTGGACCATTGCTTCTGTGACGTGGTCCAGACGGTTGTGAAAGGTTTGCGGGTCGGGGTTAAAGATGCCCCTTATATTACAGTAGGTAGTATACAAGGACCAACTGTAGCTACACGTTCTGCTGATCGTGGACATGAACAGCTACGAAGTGAGGGGGAGTGCGCTACAAGCCTACAATACAGTGATCAGCTACGACACAATCCTAAGTACAATTACAGAGTACTGAAGTTTGGTCTTCGAAGATTGCGCTTACGTGTCATTGACTCATTGTTCTGTCATTAGGTGACCCGAATCCGGTGGAGTGTGGTACGTAGTGCTAGCCACAGAGGAACGCGTCGACCCGTGGCTCGTCTCCAACTCCAAGACACGATGCGTAGGAGGAGGCACACGCAGCTGTGCATCTTCGGGCTTGAGGAAACTCATGACTTGAACCATCGACGGCCGCTGGCTACCATCGGGGTGCGCGCACCAGAGGCCGGTGACGAGCACACGCTCCATCTCCTGCTCGTCGAAGTCTCCGGCGAGCCTCACGTCTGCCGCGTCGAGAACGGCTTTTCGGTCATGCATATCGCGGACACGTCCCAGGAGCGTCGCCGACGCCGAAGCTCCGCCCGGCTTCCCTGCGGGCGGGGTCGGCCGCCTGCCGTTCGCGATCTCCAGGAGCAGGACGCCGAAGCTGTAGACGTCGGACTCGGCGCATGGCCGGCGGCTGTTGACGAACTCCGGGTCTATGTACCCGATGGTCCCCGCGACGACCTCCGTGGTGCGCGGATCGGCTCGGTGTTGGAGGAGCCTCGCCAGCCCGAAGTCACCGAGCTTGGCCTCGCCGGACGAGTCGATCATGACGTTGCTAGACTTGATGTCGCCGTGCACGACGCAGTACTGCTCCAGCTCCGTGTGGAGATAGCGCAACGCGGAGCCAAGGCCCAGGGCGATCTCGAACCTTTAAAATTTCTTGTGAATAACTGAACATACTACGACAGTGACTGATTCAGTCAGGCGGGGTGTACCTTTCTTCCCATGTGAGGAGCCGATCACGGGCTGGGCTATGGAGACGCTTGTCCAGGTTCCCTCCCGGCACGAGCTCATACACGAGCAGGAGGCCGCCGTCGCGGCACTCGCACCAGCCCAGCAGCTGCACAATGTTGCGATGGCTCAGCCGCGTTGTTGTCTTCACCTCGGCCTCGAACTCCTTCCTCCCCTGCGCCGACGAATCCGAGCTGAGCGCCTTGACGGCGACGTGACGGCCCGCGCCGTCGTTGTTCAAGAAGCCACGGTATACCCAGCCGAACCCGCCCTGCCCGATCCTCTGGTTCTCCGCGAAGTTACCCGTCGCAGCAGCCAGCTCGGCGTAGCGGTACCGCCGGGGCATTGCTGGCTCTTCCAACTGCGGTCTCGGCATCGATCCTCCCCCGCGCTCTTGGTTACTCTGCTCTTCTCTCCTTCTGGAACACCAGCATGACACAAGCCCTATAATGCAGGAGACCAATACGGAGGAAAACAGTACCAAGCCTGAGATGGCATACACCCCATTGAAGTTCAGGGTACGTGCTTCCACCTCATACAGCCGCTTCGTCATGGAGTGGCAGACATAGGCGTCGACCCTGCAGATTCCTCTGCACATAACAATACGCATCAAATATGCGTAGTACATCTTGTAATCGGCCTCGCAGACGCCTACGGGGGAGGTGTTGTTGCGAGGCTTGAATATCCAGTCCATGTCGGAATCGTGGGAGAGGGATTCCTGAGAGTCGAACATCTCGCTAACCCACCCTGCTTCTTCCCTGGGGGTGTTGCAGAAGGACGGGATTGGGTAGTAGTACTCGTCCATTACCTCTTTCTCCTTGTAGCTCCTGAGGGCACCACGGCTGTTCCAAGGAACCGTGTCGGATACCATGAGCAGCAACAACAAAGGAGGGATTATCCAGACGGAGGAGATAACCATGGTTCAAACTTGAGAAGATTGCATTGCTTCCAGGAGACAAATGAGACAAGCTTTTTCCAGTGATTGGGTTCTTCGGTCCACCTAGGTACACGTAACTCGGCATAACTTCAGAATTGCAATACTACTTTGGTGCTGTGTAAATTGCTACGAAGATCGCATGACGGCGACAGGTGATATAGGCTGCCAAGTCAGACCAATCAACAGCTTGGCTGAACATCGATACGACAACTGCACTTCTTTTATTTTGGCAGAAGACAACAACGACACAATTTTTATCGTCCGTCGATGCACTAATAATTATCTATTTGCATGTGTCACAAATATATATGAGCATATTGTAGCATATACTAGCAAAAGAGTCGGTGCGTTGCAACAGAAGATAAAAGGTACCACACTCCTCTAACCCAGTAAATATGATTCAAAACTTCAATAGGCCTATGTCTTTTGTTTCAACACATGACATCTCATCTATGTCGACACTTATCCTTCTTTAGTACGTATCCAGGTATCCGGTGAAGCGTCGTACTCCTGAGTTGACCCATTGCTCGTCTCCAACTCCAAGACACGTTGGGTAGGAGAAACCCGCAGCTCGAAAAAAAAAGAAGCAATTCTCTGTGCACAGGATATCCCCTGCATGCCTCAATCGGTCATTTGGTTGGAGAGGTTCCCATCCATACTTGTCTTCTTTGCATGCATGACTTAGCCAATGATTATGTTTCAAGGGCCCCATGCATGCATGCTTTAAGAGAATTGCATGATCCACCCACCCCATCTCTCGTACCTTTTCATCTTTAAATTTGAATTGATTATTTTTTTGAACCAAAAGTTTAAATTAAGCTTCAATTCCATATTTGTGTTCGTTGTGGCGAGAACTTTCAAACAAGACCAATTTTGAATACATTTTGGCAACTTATGAACTGTGTTTCTAGTGTTAAAACTTAATAATATTTAGTTTTTTTTACCAAGTTTCATTTTTTGGGTTTAGGGCTTAGGGTTAAAACTTGATGATTTAAAAGAAGAATCCTTCAACATATCACATTTAAAAAGAAGAATCCTGGTGAAGTTTTTAAAACTTGTGAAAACGTATTCAAGAGCGGTCTTGTTTGAAAGCCTCGTCACAAGAAACATATATATGCAAACTTAAACATAAATTGAGCTTTCAGTTCAAAAGATACAATAGATTCAATTTTAAAAGTTAAAATAAAAAGTACGGGAAGTTGGATGGATGGAGCATTGCACTATCTGCCAAAAGCTGCATGTAAGGGCCCACCCAAAATAATCAATGCGCTAATCCATGCATCCTGAAGCTCTGCATCTTCGGGGCAATGGAAACTCCTCAATTGCACCATGCCTCACGCAACCGTCAGGGTGGGCGCACTAGAGGCCGACGATGAGCACATGCTACATCTCCTACTCGTTGAAGGATCTGTCCATCTGCCACGTCAAGAACAAACGTTTCGGTCATACATATCACAGACACGTCCCAGGAGCATCGCCGAGGCTGATGCTCCACCCGGCTGGCCATGTACCATCGGCCCACCCACATATCCGATGGATGGGCCATCAAAGCATGCATGCCGAGTTGTACCAGACATCTAACGCCATAAAAAAAATCTAACGCCATAATGATGCAGTGCGCTTTTCATACGAAACTCACACACGCATCTATACTGACATGTCAAAACCAACGTTGTACTGTAAACCAACCTTTGGTTGAATGGTTAGAAGGGCAGTGGCATCCCCAGTTCACTAGAGTTAAAGTCCTACACTTGACGCAAGTGCTCGCATTTTTCTGGATTTATTTTTTAAGTCCTTCAGTGATGTGCGTTCAGTGGCAGGAGTTTTGGTCGACTACAAAGGTGCCTGTGATGACTTCGTCAATCTTAAAGGTGCTCATAGGGATAGGATGTGCGTGTGTGCCTTCATAAAGGTGAGTATATATGCATATGTATGAGTGTCTACTTTTGTATAGTGTTGAAAAAAAAACCCATGGTGTGCCTCCTAGCTTGCTGCGCTGATATAGCGAGCGAGTTGCAGTACCACACATGGCATTATCATATCGTTAGTACCACACATGGCATTATCATCGTTGCACAACTACTGTGGGAATGGAAATACTAGCACGAACCCTAATCCTCACACCTCCTAAGCCCATAGTGTGCATGTCCACCAGCTCTACGTCTGGTCGGCCGTACGTGCTCGATCGTCATGTAGACAATGATTAGCTTTGAGGGCTGGAGCAAATTAGTAGAGTTGGTAACTGTGATCGTTAATCAATTTGGAAGAAACCTATATAGATAAATGGAAACTGGACCAGATGTGAGATTTGGATGGTGGTGCTTTATGCACCAGGTCTCGAGCTCCAGGGCGAAAGCCTAGAACAAACCCGTGTGGTTAATCCTAGCAATGACGATGTTTTTTTACATTATTACTTTGTTGGAGGCATTGCTCGGATATGTTCGGACTGATTCTTCAGGGTGAAAACTTTGATATCAGCCTTTGTGGTTGGATCCGGTGACAGCGTCGCTTGAGTGTCGTTTCCTTCCTGAAGGCGTTCCTGTTGAAGATCCTCGTCATCCATGTGGTGTCAATGGTTGCTACGGATATGGTCTCAGTTGTAGTTTGTCGTTTGTTCATCTGATCGCTTTGGGGCTTATTTTTTGTTTCTTTTTCTTTTTTCCACACCTGCACATAGCTTTTGGTCTTATGACTTTGCTAGTTGTTGGTGTGTTTTCACGTGTGTGTTGGATTGGCTGTGTGCATCTTAATTATGCAGAGGTAGGGTGTGTTCAGTGTGATGTATCCTCTTGATGCTTCATTTAAGCCAATAAAATCCATCTTTTGCCGAAAAGATATAGGAAAATGGAAACTGGACCACTGCTACATGCCTCGGACAGACTTATGGGGGTGGCATGTTTGTAGCTGGCCAGAAAGTGTGAAGATCTCATAAAAGGACAAAACTAATGGTGGTTGCCAATAATTAATTTTCAAATCTTGCAGATACGTCTCAAGCTAACGTTTGACGTGTAAAATCACGACAAGTATTTTGGAAAAGAGGAAGTACATATTTATGCTCTGAATAGAGCTACCAATTTCACATAAGGAGTCACAGTTCAGACACTGAAGATCTAAACCATACTCTTTTGGTTTCTGAGCTGGAAAATAGAGCTAACTTGTTGCCAACCTGTTAAAAGAGGCAATCCCATTGCATATCTTATACACCTCGATGATTGCGAAAGTTCACCGCGCTTTTGGTTTGCACCATTTTTTTTTATAAATTGTTCACAATGTTATGTCACAGAAGAATTAGAAATTAATGTTCCTTCCGGTTATCAAACTCATTTAGGCTGGCCATAGTGGGGGTAACATAAGTAGTATCATGCACTTGGGACTCGCAAACATGCTTATGTGGCAGGCAATTAAAAAAGAGAGAGATGGTTATAGTAACATAGATAGATACCGTAACATAATAAATGTGATGCTACTATGTGTCATGCATGGCAATAAATGAGACCACCTATGATACTAATCTATAATACTATGCATTATAGAGGTAGTAACATAGACTAGTAACATATGCATGTTATTAGTCTAAGTTACTCCCCACTATGACGAGCCTTACCATTGTACATAGCACAAATGTTGATTGAACAAAGCACACAATTTAACGTGCATGGCCGAGCAGTAGGATGTGGCGGATCTGGCTTTGATCCAGTGCGGACACTAGTGCATGGCCGAGCAGTAGAACCTGCAGACACTAGTGCGACAGCGTGCATCTAGCATCGCTGCGAAGAGCTAGGCGAGGCCGGGTGCCATGCGTTGCGGTGCTGCTATGGTGGCTACAGCCAGCAGGGACTGGCTTGGCTGCACGGAAAGCATGCTGCAGTCGAAGCACGACCTTGGCACGCCGGCAACATCTGGTGGATTCACGGTCTTGTAATCGTGTGCATAGTGGCTGGCATAGATGTTGTCGGCGCGTGTAGGTACTGTCGGCGCCAGCGCCGCCTCTGCATGGGCTCGGGCTGGATTTGTTGGCGTGGCGATGCCTCTCCCTAGGGGCCCGATCCGGCCGGTGGGGGTCATGGTGATGGACATTCAGGTGCCACTCCTACGGATGTAATTGACGGGTCTACAAGGCCAGCTCTTGTTGTATCCCAACGGCTAGCGTTCCTCCCTCTCTCCCATCAGTGGAAACAAGGAGGTGCGGCACTGACCGAAAGGGAGGTTGTAAGGACATGCTTCCGCCGCTTTCTCCAAAGGGCATGGGCTCAGGGGCGGAGCTATGTTGGGAAAAACCTGGTCGTGTCCCGCCCACTGCAGCAAAAAACAATGAAGATTGAGTGGGTCACAATAGAAAAGTTTGTGAGGTCAGCTTCAACCTGGCCTGTTTAGCCTGCCCAAGGATTTTCCCGTAGCCTCCGCCACTGCACGAGTTCTTTCAGCTTCGGGATCTTCAGCCTATAGTGAGGTTGTTGGGAGTGACGGTCGCCAATGAGTATGTGCGAACTCCATGTAAAAACCCATGATCTCTCCACTATGTGTAGATTAGGCTACATACGTGCCCTTTTTGAAGGGGTTGGCTCGAAGCATGCCCTTTTTGAAGGGGTTGGCTCGAAGCATGCCTTCGGAGATGAACATCTCAAGTTAGATCTTTGATTGGACTCGTCAACATCAGCGCATGTCTGGTGATCCCTTATTTAAGGCTTTGTCTAGGAGTGGCATATTTTTGCTGTTTGAAGTCACTTGTCATATGAATGGTGGATTATGGTCAATGATCATAGGGTTCTTGGTAGGATTGTAGAGATACTCTCTCATGGGTTTGTTTATTAATTTTTAAGCCTATTTATTCGGCAACACAATGCTTAGCTTTGGTCGGAATTATTGAATAATAAATACTTTATCGTTTTGTCCATCAATCTATGTAGAGGCTGGTGGTTACTCTTCTTTTTTAGGAGAAAAACCTAACCAACTACTAGTCATGGTTGATTAGTATACAATACTAAACATGCTTTACAATCCTAGTTGGATGGGCGAATATCATGCCAAGTTGTCAAAGATTCACATATGGTGATGATGCCTTGTGACAGCTGGACATATAAGTTACTGCAGCCTCTCAATCCAATGTAGGGGATGTGTCTAAGAAAAAAGACACTATATTAACCATTTGGAAAAGAGTGTTTTCTTGACACTATTGTGAAAATATTGTTATATATGAGTCAGATGACCTATGACATGGTCAAGCAAAGGGAGGAGAAGAGGTGTTGCCATGATTCTCTTAAAATGTAGCAAACTGGTCCTAAGTTGCACCTCACAATCCCACATGTGTTGAAAACAACAAAGTGAAACAAGCTAGTGCAAGTAGAGGTAAAGTGTGAAATATTCAATTCATAAACTCTTGAGATCAACATGGTGTGTGGTGTGGTTTCACCATCGTTCATTAGCTAGGTGTGTCCATATGACTCAGGCAAACTTATATATAAGCTGATAGCATTCTGAGGCCCCTTGTACACCGTCGAGGTCCTTGATGCACTTTAATTATCCTACCCACCTTTTGTAATTAAGTCATGTTGGATGCATCAACTTGTAATTATTATTGTGATTATTGTAGTGATCTATACGGAGACAGTAATGTAACATGGTTACATGGAACTTTCCTTCATTTGAGGTCTTTGATTTGATGAAAAACTTAATTTGATGATTTTCAAATTTGGTTGACGAATGGATTCTATTTTAGACAAGTAAGCACAATGCCTTCTCTCAAAATTGCAGCAGACGTATTTCACATAAGGATTAATAATGAAGATGTTGCATTACTTATACAAATAATGTCAACATTGTGAAAGTAAGGTGAAGGAGTACAATAGGCAATCATTCCAATAGTTAAATTCTAGAAGCATGTTTATTTTGTGCAACATCCTGGCACGACCGTACTCCCAACACCTACCAAGCCCATACCGTGCAATGTTTATTGTTGCTTCCGTTCTCCACCTTGCTAATATTTATGTGCCATGCCTGAAATCCATGTAACTAAGCAAGAAATAATGTCGAGACTAGCGGGTAGACAACTAGCTAGAGAAAATGACTAGAGTTTATAACGACAACGTACTTTGTGTGTGCGTTGTTGTTTGTCGTGGTAGTAAGACTGACAGTAGAATGGGGGGTTGGTATGAGGAGGCAAGATCCCAGCTATGGTGAAGTTGTACACACAAGGTTTACAAGTTCAGGCCCTTCACCGTGGAAGTAACAGCCCTACGTCTCGGTGCCCGGAGGTGGTCTACTGAATTATATGTGTGTGGAGTTACAGGGGTGCGAACCCTTGTCCCTGAGGAGGGGGGTGGCTTATATAGAGTTCGCCAGACCCCTCCCGCCCTCAGTTACACAGGGTTTAAGGTACATAAAGGTGGGGCGTTTCTGGTAACGCCAATAATAAAGTGACATAAATGACCATTAAGCCTACAGAGTAAACGTCTGACCGTTGCTGCGCAGAGTGGCTTTAGATCTTCTGTCCGTCGAGTGATTCTTGTTATGGTCGAGTGAGTATCATCTCTTGACACTTCCGAGTGGAATGCTTCTGTTCGAGTGGATGATGGTATCCCTTGAATGCTTCTGTCTTTAGGGTGATGTCCTAGGGGAGGGTGTCTAGGACAGGCCTATGACCCTACCCTAGGTACGTAGCTTCATCATTAGCCAACGAATGGTTCATGGTTTGAGTGGAGAAGGAGTTGGAAATATTTCCGACTCAATTTTTGAGCTTCGGAAGCGTCTTGCTGGGACCAATGAACAACGTGGTGACTTCAACTTCTTTTTCAGTCACCTTGATCCATTCTTAGTTCGTCTAGTGAACTTTTACTGCTAAGCTTTGAGTGTCGATATGGAAAAAATCTTCAGTCTGACAGGTTGCTCTGCTGCTCGCGGATCTTGCGGGATTCGAATTTTCGGGAAGCGCGCGGGACGGAGGAGGCCGCGGTAATCGGAGAAGATTAGGCAGGGGCGCCTCGATCCCTGCGCCACCTTTTTCACCACGTACTGCGTGCGCGACTGTTGCGGGATTTGACGGGATTGCTTGGACCCACAAGTCAGCCACTCGGGAGAAGACCTCATATAAGGCGACGCGGCTGGGGTTTTCTGCACAGTGCGCCTCATTCTCCCCCTTTCTCCTCTGTTTCTCCACCGCATCCACTTCTGCTCTCGGTGCCGCCGGCTCGATCGAGCTCCGTCCGCTGCAATGGGGAAGGAGAAGACGGCGGCCTTCGAGCGCGCGAAGAAGGCGACGGCGAAGGCGAAAGGGAAGAAGACCAGCCGGCGCGGATCTTCGTCGAGATCCGGCCTGCCGCGCGGCTGGATCCAGGGCGATTGGATTCGGTCGACGATCCCGCAAGATGACATCGATGATCTGGTCGAGGGGGGACTGATTCCCCACGGATCAGGGCGGCTCCCGTAGGACGAGACCGAGCCGCGGCCGCAGGAGGGTGAGTGTGTCCTCCTCGCCACCCACGTCGACCGCGGTTTTTCTTTGCCTCCCCATCCTTTCTTCCGAGGTTTTTTGAACTTCTTTGGAGCACAACTTCATCACTTTTCCCCCAACACCATCGTGTACCTCGCTGCATTTGTGTCCATGTGCGAGAATTTCCTGGGTTGTCGACCACACTGGGGTCTCTTCAAACACATTTTCACTTGTCGTTCTCAGTCGGTCAAAAAGGCCAATCCGAGTGACGAGAGGATGCATGTGATCCAGATGTGTGGGGGTCTTGGGATCCAAATGAGAGGTAAGAGTACTTTCCCAGCCATGATTCTTCCCGAGTCAGTCAGAGGGTGGCAGTCGACCTGGTTCTACTGCAAAGACCAGCCGACTCCAGGTCAGTCGACTGGGCTTCCCCCCTTTTCCATGGCTCGAGTCGAGAAGCCCTCTGCCTTGAAAGTGACTCCGGTGGAGAAAGCGGAGGTGAAGGTGCTGGTCGAGCGAGTGGTCCAGCTCGTTCGTGATGGCGTGACTGGCATGGATCTGCTGGAGGTCTTCCTCAGACGATACATTTAGCCGCTTCAAGCTCGTGACCATCCAATGTGGATGTATTCGAGCATCGATGATACCACTCGGATCCACCCAGAGGAAGTCGACGAGGATATGGTGGAGCAGTGGTTGAGGGGCATCACTGGCAACAAGGATAACCCCAGGGGGTCCAGGAGGATCCCTCCACTCGACAACTCGTATGAACCAGACAAGGTCCAACTCTAAATTTCCGAGTGTTTTGTTGATCTATTGTGTAATTGTTTTTTGCCAACCGACTAACATTTGCTCCACTTGTTGTCTTTCAGGCCCTCACTGAGATGTACTCGATGCCCAACGGAGAGCAGGAGAAGGACCCGGAAGGGGAGGCGAGCGGAGGCGAGAGCGGCGAGTGGCACTCTGACGGAGGAGAAGACGACCAAAGTGACGACTCTAGCGATGGCGAGGAAGTCGACTCGCCTCCTCGCACCGAAAGGCGATCCAAGCACGCCCATGACCCGGCGAGTATCCGTGGCAAAGCGACTGCGCCGACTGGACAGACCTCGAAGCGCCCTCGGACGTCCTCTCCAGTGCCGACTGAGGAGGCCCCGAAGCAGTCCAAAGTTGTAGCATCGAAGTCTCAGAAGACCCTGCCCAAAATCAAAATTGACATCCCTGTTGCTTCTGCCGGAGTGTTTTGTCTTCATTTTTTACCCGAGGTTCCCGAGACTTTTTCTTGGTTTGACCGAATGAATCTTAAAACCAGTAGTGCTGCTACCTCTAGGACTTCTGCTTACAAAAACGAGGACGAGGACATGGAAGATGTTGTTACTTCTAACCCGGGTATGACCTTCGCAATCTTGTCTTTGTTTTGTCGATTGAACTGCGGTCGACTGAATTCTGGCGACTGATCTTTTTGCAGCTCCTCCCAATATCATTGATCTTCCAGACGACGACGAGGATGTGCCGCTGAGGCCCTTGGGAAGAAGAAACAGGAAGACGTCAACTAGTAAGACGCCTCAGTCGACGCCGGTGATGGAACCGGTAATCCAGGAGGCCGGTGATGCCAATCCGACTTCTGTCACCTTCGCCATACCACTGTCGAGTGCCCAGCCTTCAGCGTCAACCGCGCAGACTCCAGCCGACCCATCTTCACTTTTTGCTGCACATCACGTCCCAGAGGACCAGGTGGGTGCTGCCAAGGAGGCTATACGATAGGCGGGCATTATGATGGAGCAGATGAAGGTGGTCCGGGAGGCCAGCCAAGCTGCTTATGACGACAGCTCAGCTCTCTAGAGCAACGTCCAGGTTAGCTGATTACTGACTGACTCTTTAGCTTGTCGCTTGTTCTGTTAGGATATGCTACCTGAAAACTTTCTTTGAATGATCTTTCCATCAGTCTGCGTTTTGCATTGGTACACCCACTGGGTGTTTTGACATGCCGCTGCGTAGTTTTGTATCTTGAGTCGACTAAGTTATGCCGATTGAGTCTTTGAACCAGTGGGGGCACGCTAAGTGCACCCACTGGGTGTAGTCCCCGAGACCATAGTTGACTGCGGGCAGTCGACTGTGGTCTGTGAGTCGGAATTTTCTCACTCGCCCTGGACGGACCCAGTCGAATGGAACTGAACCAGTGGGGGCACGCTAAGTGCACCCACTGGGTGTAGTCCCCGGGACCGTAGTTGACTGCGGGCAGTCGACTGTGGTCTGAGAATCGGAATTTTATCACTCGGTCTGGACGGGCCAGGTCGAGTGTAACCTGAACCAGTGGGGGCACGCTAAGTGCACCCACTGGGTGTAGTCCCCGAGACCGTGGTCGACTGCGGGCAGTCGATTATGGTCTGAGAACGACCTTCTTCGTCATTGTTTTTTTAAACACTCGGCCTGGACAGACCTTGTCGAGTGGAAACCGAACCAGTGGGGGCACGCTAAGTGCACCCTCCGGTGTAGTCCCCGAGACTATTGTTGGATGTTTGATTCGGCAGTAGTCTTAGAACTTGTTGAATTTATCACTCTATTGCTCTGAAGTAACCAATCTTTCCATCCGTCGACTGGCCATCTTTTGATTACAGAAATCTTGTGAACTTGGAGCCCGTTTTGCTGACCTGGAGCAGAAGCAGATTCAGCTCAATCTCGATCTGGAGCTAGCCAAGACAAAGTTGCAGAAGGCCAAGGATGAAGCCATTGGTATGAAAAACTTGTCGACTGATTTGATTCTGAACTGGGTGTTGTTTGTTTTTTCTGATCCAAGCGTCATTTCATTCAGAAACAATGAACCAAGCTCTGGCGAAGAATTATCTGGACCTTGCAGCCGCGAAGAAAGCAGCCGAAGAGAAAACTACACTCGCCGACCAGAAGCTGGCTTCAGTCGGCAAACTGAAGGAAGAGAACGCCAAGCTGAAGACTGCTTTGGATGAAGCTAACAAGGAGGCGACTCGTCTGAAGAAGGACAAGAACAATCTGACCGAAAAGATGGAAGCCATTGCTCGCAAGCCGGACGACCTGGAGAACTATTTGGGAGGGCTTGCCAAGAAGTTGTTCATCATGCTTGAAGGTGGTTTCCTTTGTCCGACTAACTTGTTGCTGTCGACTCGATATACAACCATTGACTCATCATGGTATTGTGTGTGCAGAATTTTGCCAGAACTTCGAGGAAGAAACTGGGAGAGTTGAGACAAACTTGGACCCCATCCTCTCTCCTGTGAAGGACGAAGCTGCCATGAACGTGCTTCGACTGGAATCCCGTGTTGCTGGTGTTGTCGACTATCTTGCTCGACTGAAAGTCACGATGTTGCGGATCGACACGACACTCTGGCCAAGGGCAACGCTCCAAAATGACCTCGAGTCTCTGATGGCTCGACTTAATGAGGTTCCTGGTCGAGTGCAGGAATGGAAGAAGTCTTCTGCTCGATGCGGTGCTGATGTGGCTCTGTCCCTGGTTCGTGTCCACTGCAAGGAAGTGCGAGAAGAGAAGCTAGCAGCAATCAAGGTTGCCAATACCAAAAGGCACGACTTCCAATCTTTCATGGAAACCTTCATTGCTGCCGCCACTCGGATTGCTGACGGAATCGACCTGGACGAGTTCGTCGAGTCCGCTAGCCCACCTCCCGCAGAGTGAACAAACTTTATGCCTCACCTTAAATTTGCCTCGGGATGCTAAGTGATTTTGTAACCGTTAAACTCCTTTGGTCTTGATGCCCGAGTACTTTAATCCGTGGTCTGGAACCTTAGGATTTATCTGAACTTGGCTTATCTCTGAATATGCTTGTGTTTGTCTTCGAGTGGAACTTGTTCTTCACTCGGAATAGTCTTTGTACTTGTGATGCAGCTCTGAGGAGAAGGTAACAGTCGACCTGCACCTCGTCATCCTTGCGGATCAGGATGGAGCGCACATTGTACTTGTGGCGCAGCTTTGAGGAGAAGGTCGCAGTCTTCCTGCACCTCGTCGTCCTTGCAGATCGGGATGGAGCGCGCAATGTACTTATGGCGCAGCTCTGAGGAGAAGGTCGCAGTCGACCTGCACCTCGTCGTCCTTGCGGATCAGGATGGAGCGCATGTTGTACTTGTCGCGCAGCTCTGAGGAGAAGGTCGCAGTTGACCTACACCTCGTCGTCCTTGCGGATCGGGATGGAGCGCACATTGTACTTGTGGCTCAGCTCTGAGGAGAAGGTCGCAGTCGACCTGCACCTCATCGTCCTTGCGGATCAGGATGGAGCGCACGTTGTACTTGTAACACAGCTCTGAGGAGAAGGCCGCAGTCGACCTGCACCTCGTCGTCCTTGCGGATCGGGATGTGTTTCAAACTTAGGCGAGTACTGGACTGCAGCTAAGCCCCCGAGTGAGAGGGTTGCTCACCACTCGGTAGGATTTTTCAAACTTAGGCAAGTAATGGACTGCAGCTAAGCCCCCGAGTAAGAGGCTTGCTCACCACTCGGTAGGATTTTTCAAACTTAGGCGAGTACTGGACTGCAGCTAAGCCCCCGAGTGAGAGGTTGCTCACCACTCGGTAGGATTTTTCAAACTTAGGCGAGTACTGGACTGCAGCTAAGCCCCCGAGTGAGAGGGTTGCTCACCACTCGGTAGGATTTTTCAAACTTAGGCGAGTATTGGACTGCAGCTAAGCCCCCCGAGTGAGAGGGTTGCTCACCACTCAGTAGGATTTTTCAAACTTAAGCGAAACGGATTCGCAGCTAAGCCCCCGAGTGAGAGGCTTGCTCTTCACTCGGCAGGATTTTATTTTTTGAAACTTAAGCGAAGCGGATTCGCATCTAAGGCACCCACTGGGGGATTTAGAACACATAAAAAAACAACAATCATTTAGGATACTGTAAAACTGTGTCTTTGATAATCAAACTAGAAGGTATTTCTTATTACATCTGAACAGTCTTAATGCTTAAGTATAAAAGGGGCGGAGCAGCTCCGCATTCCAAGCGCGTGGGTCTTTTTTATTGTGCTCGACATTGTAGAGGTGATATGCTCTGTTGTGGAGCACTTTGGTGATAATGAAGGGGACTTCCCAAGCAGGAGCAAGCTTATGTGGTTTCTGCTGATCCACTCGAAGGACCAAGTATCCCTCTTGAAAGGCTCGACCCCTCACGTTTCTGGCGTGGAACGGACGCAGGTCTTGCTGATAAGTGGTCGACCGGATTAGGGCCATCTCTCTTTCCTCTTCTAGGAGATCGACTGCATCTTGCCGAGCCTGTTCTGCTTCATCTTCTGAGAAAAGCTCAACTCGGGGTGCATTGTGAAGCAAGTCACTCGGTAGCATAGCTTCGCCCCATAAACCAGGAATAATGGAGTTCAACCAGTCGACCGGTTAGGAGTCATCCTCAATCCCCAAAGTACTGATGAAAGTTCATCGACCCAGGCGCCTGCTGCATGCTTGAGGACACGCATCAATCGGGGTTTCAGTCCTTTGAGAATCAATCCATTTGCTCTTTCAGCTTGTCCATTCGACTAGGGATGGGCGACTGAAGCATAGTCGACCCGAGTGCCCTGGGAAGCGCAAAAGGCTCTGAACTCGTCAGAATCGAAGTTCGACCCATTATCTGTGATGATGCTGTGTGGGACACCATATCTGAATGTTAGCTCTCTGATGAAGCTGACGGCATTACTTGCCTCGAGGCTCTTGATAGGCTTGGCTTCAATCCATTTGGTGAACTTATTGACTGCTACGAGCACATGGGTGAAGCCACTTCTGCCAGTCCTCAGAGGTCCAACCATATCTAATCCCCAAACAGCAAAGGGCCAGACGAGTGGAATAGTCTTCAGGGCTGATGCAGGCTTGTGAGACATGTTGGAGTAGAACTGGCAACCTTCAGATTTGTCGACTATGTCTTTTGCCATTTCATTTGCTCGCGGCCAATAAAATCCGGCTCGGTATGCTTTGGCCACAATGGTCCAAGAGGACGCATGCTGACCACAGGTCCCCAAGTGGATATCGTTGACGATCACTCGACCTTCTTCCGGTGTTATGCACTTCTGAGCAACTCCGGTAACACTTTCTCTGTAAAGCTGTCCACCCATTACTGTGAAAGCTTTAGATTGACGGACAATCTGACGGGCCTCTTCTTCATCCTCTAGGAGCTCTTTCCTGATAATATATGCAATGTATGGCACTGTCCAATCAGGAATGACGACCAAAACTTCCATAACCAAGTCGACCACGACTGGGACTTCGACTTCAGTCGGATCAGTAGAACTCTTAGGTTGTGGGGGCTCCTCTGTGAAGGGATCCTCTTGGACAGACGGTGTGTGAAGATGCTCCAAGAACACATTACTGGGAATAGGCTCACGCTTGGAACCTATCTTTGCCAAATCATCAGCTGCTTGATTTTTCAGTCGGGGTATATGATGGAGTTCTAACCCCTCAAACTTCTTTTCTAACTTTCTCACTACATTACAATAGCCAGTCATAGTCGGGCTCCTGACGTCCCACTCCTTCATCACTTGATTAATTACCACCAAATCTGAGTCGCCGAAGACCATTAGGCGACGGACACCGAGTGAAATGGCCATACGCAACCCGTACAGAAGTGCTTCATATTCAGCTTCGTTGTTGGAGGAATCAAAATGAATCTGAAGAACATAGCTGAGTTTGTCTCCTCGGGGGGATACCAATACAATCCCAGCACCAGAACCATTCAACATCTTGGATCCGTCAAAGAACATGGTCCAGTGCTCCGAATGAATCTGAGTCGGTTGTTGCTGCTCAACCCACTCGGCGAGGAAATCTGCTATTGCTTGGGACTTGATAGCTTTGTTTGCCTCAAACTTGATATCCAATGGAAGAAGTTCAATCGCCCACTTTGCCACTCGACCAATTGCGTCTCTGTTGTTCAAAATTTCTGACAATGGTGCGTCGCTGACGACTATAATGGAGTGATCAGAGAAATAATGCGCAACCTTCTTCGTGGTCATGTAAATTCCAAGACAACCTTCTGATAATGTGGATATCTTTGCTTGGATGGAGTCAAGACTTCAGAAATATAGTACACTGGGCGCTGAACTTTATAAGCTTTTCCTTCTTCTTCCCGCTCGACCGTGAGCACTGTACTGACAACTTGTCCAGTGGCTGCAATATAAAGCAGTAAAGGCTCTTTTTTGATTAGGGCAGCAAGCACCGGCTGGGTGGAAAGGAGGGTTTTGAGTTCTGCAAACGCTGCATCAGCTTCGGGAGTCCACTCGAACTTGTCAGATTTCTTCATCAGTCGGTAAAGAGGCAATGCCTTTTCACCGAGGCGAGAGATGAATCGACTCAAGGCGGCTAAACAACCAGTAAGCTTCTGAACGTCATGCACACGCACAGGGCGTTTCATCCGGAGTATGGTCCCAACTTTCTCTGGGTTCGCGTCGATCCCTCGTTCGGAAACGAGGAAACCGAGTAACTTTCCTCCTGGAACTCCGAATGTGCACTTCGACGGATTAAGCTTGACATCATACCTTCTCAGGTTGGCAAAGGTTTCAGCGAGGTCAGTCAGCAGGTCGGAACCTTTACGCGACTTGACCACAATGTCATCCATATATGCTTCCACATTTCGACTGCTTTGGGTGAGCAGACACTTCTGAATCATCCTCATAAATGTGGCACCAGCGTTCTTGAGACCGAATGGCATGGTGACATAACAAAAGCACCCTAATGGAGTGATGAAAGCTATTTTTATCTCATCGGGTCCATACAGTCGGATCTGATGGTACCCGGAATAGGCGTGCAGAAAAGACAAACGCTCACACCCCGCAGTCGAGTCGACGATTTGGTCAATACGGGGGAGAGGGAAATGATCTTTTGGGCAGACCCGATTGATATGCTTGAAGTCAATGCACATATGAAGTGAGTCATCCTTCTTGGGGACCATGACAACATTGGCGAGCCACTCGGAGTGGTAAATCTCTCGAATGAACTCAGCGGCTAGGAGCCGAGCCACTTCCTCGCCAATTGCCTTTCTCTTCTGCACGGCGAACCGTCGAAGATGTTCCTTGACTGGTTTCACTTTCGGGTCGACTCACAAACGGTGCTTAGCCAGCCCCCTGGGTACACCTGGCATGTCAGTAGGTTTCCATGCAAAGATGTCCCAGTTCTCACGGAGGAACTGGATGAGCGCTTCTTCCTATTTGCTGTCGAGTGATGTTGAAATATGAGTAGGAGCAGCATTAGGATCGGTCGGGTGAATATGAATCGGCTTTGTTTCACCGGACGACTGAAACGCAGAATCTGTGGCAGGCTTCTTGGCTCGCAATAAATCACTCGGATCTGCATTTTTCTGATACTCTTGCATTTCAACTGCTGCCATTTGTGCATCAGCAATTTTAGAACCTTTCTGGAAGCATTCCTCCGCCATCTGTCGATTGCCAGTGACCGTGATCACTCCTTTGGGACCAGGCATTTTCAACTTGAGATACACGTAACATGGTCGAGCCACAAAGCGTGCATATGCAGGCCTTCCCAAAATAGCATGATAAGCACTCTAGAAATCCACTACTTCAAATGTCAACTTTTCCTTACGGTAATTCTTTGAATCACCGAAAACCACGTCCAGGGTTATCTGGCCGAGTGATTCAGCCTTCTTGCTAGGGATGATGCCGTGAAAGCTTATGTTGCTCTCACTATGTTTGGACATCGGAATGCCCATCCCCTTCAAGGTTTCAGCATAAAGGATATTCACGCCGCTACCACCATCCATTAGCACTTTGGTCAGTAGAGTGCCTCCAACAACTGGGTCGACCACCAACGCTTGCCTCCCAAGGGTGGCTATGCGAGCAGGGTGATCAGACTGGTCGAATGTGATAGTTGTTTGTGACCACTTCAGGTATGTTGTCGTTGCGGGAGCAACCATATTCACTTCTCTGTTGATCACTTTCAGTCGACTTTTGCTCTCAACATCAGAAAAAATCACTAGGGTGGAATTGACATTGGGAAAACCATCATCTTCCTCTTTGTCTTTATCCTTGTCTGACTCTTTTTCTTTATCATTAGGTTGTTTCTCTCGAAACTGCTGGATCAGAACTCGACACCGTCGAGTGGTATGCTTAGGATAAATCAGATTGCCTTCTTCATCCTTCTTGGTGTGAATGCTACATGGCAAATCCAACACGTCATTTCCGGCTTGATTTTTTACTTTCTTGGGGGTCCAGGGCCCCTTAGGTTTCCCTTTAAACTTTCCTTGAATCACTGCCGCAGTTTCACCAGGCCCTGCCGGCTCTGTTTCCGATTGGAATTGCCTCCACCGGTGTCTTGACCGACTGGCTTGCTCTTTCCACTGCGGAGCCGATCCTCCTCTTCTCCATTAGCATACCGAGTGGCTATTTCCATCATCCAAGTCAGAGACATATCTCCCGTCCGACCGAATTTCAGGACCAACTCTCGATACTTAACGCCTTCCTTGAAGGTACAAACTGCTTGATGCTCGGACACATTTTCCACTGTGTGATGCAAAGTGGTCCACCTCTGAATGTAATCTCTCAGAGTTTCATTCGGTTTTTGCACGCAATGCTGCAATTCTGTTAACCCTGCTGGCCGTTTGCAAGTACCCTCAAAAGTTCTAACAAACACTCGGGCGAGATCCTCCCAACTGAATATACTGCCAGGTGCTAACTGAGTCAACCATGCCATGGCCGAGCCTTCCAACATCTGAGGAAGGTGCTTCATGGCCACTTCATCATTGCCGCCACCAATCTGTATATCCACTCGGTAATCCTCAAGACAAGTGTCAGGCTTGGACTCACCAGTGAACTTGTTGATTCCCGTCACCAACCTGAAGTTGGGAGGAATCACTGCGGCCCTGATGGCTCTGCTAAAACACTCTGGACCTGAAACATGAACTCTGCTGCCAGTCGGGTGATCTCTGTCAAGGCCCTTTCTGTGTGCTCTGTTCCTGTCAACTAGACCTTGAACGAGAATAGATCTCGCATCAAAGCCTGGCTCCCTTGGGTCGACTGGTATTCTTCGCTCGCCACTGTGAGGACATTTGTCATCATGTTGCCGAGGCACATATGACCCACTCCTCGGAGGAGGTGTGGGCACTCGACGACGGTCATCACGGCCGAGTCGGTGATCATACTGCTCGTGGTTTCTGTACTGATCTTGCCGGTGCCCGCGTCCCTCACGCCGTGGGGCGATCTTGGGCTATGGGCCGACTGAACTGTATCTGCCATCACAGACCTGCTATGAATCCTATTCCGCGACTGAGACACTGCTGTGTTCTGCTCTCCGGCTGCCCGGAGTAAGGCCCGGATCTACATCAAACCTCGACCAGCCTCCGACTGGGAAGGTTGAATAGACTCTGCTATACGGGCTGCAGCAGTGAGATTTTGAATCGGAGTGCTGTATACCTGAGGTTGAGGCGGAAAAAGCTGTCGTCGACTGGACTCAGGAATCCACTGCCGAGCACGCTCGTCGAGTGCATGCTGAAGGTTCTCCAGTCGAGTGCGCTCAGCCAGGTTGGCCAGGCGCGCCTCCTCCAAGGCCCGGGCCTCGGGGGTTTCTCCGACAATGGGCGTGTGAAGTCCATCCATGTTGCGGCGGCGAAGCTCTTCCCTCTGCTGCGAAGAAAGGGGCTTGGGGCGGTACTCCTCGTGAACGCACGACGGATCGCCGCCGTCGTCGCGGGGGAAGCCAGGAGGGCTACATGGTCCATTGACCATCAAGACTTCAGCCGCAGGATCGCTGCTATCGCACTCGGATGCGGTCTTGACGGAGCCAGTCGATAGGTCGAACAGGCCGTAGAGAGTTTCATCGGGCTCGATTGCCGCGACTTGTGGGGTGGCCGACTGACGTGCCACCGCGTGTCTCACCCACCGCTGAAGCCGCGACCGACCGGACCGCTTGCGTCAGCGAACAGCGGGGAGCGAGGACACCACTGGAGCCGACCGATACTGGGTCGACGGCTGCCGGAGAAGGACGCCGCGGACGCACGCATGAAAGTGCGTCGCCCACGGACGGGGAGCGCCTCGACGTCGAGGGGAGCTTCCTGAAGCCAGGCGGAGTCGTCGGTAACAAAGACGAGCACGCCGAGATGGATCTCGCGGCCCTCAGCCAATCCACCGCCGGAAACTATGATGATGGGAATCGGAAAAATCGCAACTTTGCCAAAAATTCGCTAAGACACCTGCCCCAGGGTGGGCGCCAACTGTCGTGGTACGAAGACTGATAGTAGAATGGGGGGTAGGTATGAGGAGGCAAGATCCCAGCTATGGTGAAGTTGTACACACAAGGTTTATGAGTTCAGGCCCTTCACGGTGGAAGTAACAACCCTACGTCTCGGTGCCCGGAGGCGGTCGACTGAATTATATGTGTGTGGAGCTACAGGGGGTGTGAACCCTTGTCCCTGACGAGGGGGGTGGCTTATATAGAGTTCGCCAGACCCCTCCCGCCCTCAGTTACACAGGGTTTAAGGTACATAAAGGTGGAGCGTTTCTGGTAACGCCAGTAATAAAGTGACATAAATGACCATTAAGCCTACAGAGTAAACGTCCGACCGTTGCTGCGCAGAGTGGCTTTAGATCTTCTGTCCGTCGAGTGATTCTTGTTATGGTCGAGTGAGTATCATCTCTTGACTCTTCCGAGTGGAATGCTTCTGGTCGAGTGGATGATGGTATCCCTTGAATGCTTCTGTCTTTAGGGTGATGTCCTAGGGGAGGGTGTCTAGGACAGGCCTATGACCCTACCCTAGGTACGTAGCTTCATCATTGTTCACTTTCTATTCCTTTCTGTGTCCAACTATTCATCAATTTGCACAAACCTATATAGAAACAGAAATGTGGTTGTCACACATAACACTAGTCCCTCGCCTCCTACATACCCTGGAGGGGGACTTATGGAGGCTACATTTATAAGGCTGTCCAGACAATGTGAATATCTAATTGAAGGACAACCAACTTATGTTGGCTGCTATCATTTAGTTTTCCAAACGTTCAGAATGTGTTCCAAGCTAGCACTTTAGGTTGGCCTCTATAAAGAAAACTCGAGGTGTTGTTATGTATGTCATAATTCAATCTTTCAAGATAAAAACCAACACTTTTGGTACGTGAGTTAGAAATAGGAGTAATTTGATTCCAATTTTTCAATCCAAGCATGATCTTTCTGTAATATTCATAAATTTTGATAGTTTCAGAATATAAAGGTTGAATGAAAGCTCTCAGTTATGTCTTCAAGGTATAGCACCCGTCAACTTTGGACAAGTAATATGGTCTTTGACTTGCACATCTCATATTACTTGTTCATAATTGTAAAGCACAAAGGAGTTCCCTTCAATTATAACACGTCTCTATTGATGCAAACCACAATAGACAGAGATTGAAAAGAATGGAATCAAACATCCATAACGAAGCAAAATTCAGCTTGTTGGTAGCGGTTTCTTTTACAACACTCGAAGTGCATTACAAACTTATGGTCCTAGTTGAATCTACTGCAGTTTTGTTGGGCGAATATGATGTCAACTTTACAAATTAAATGAGACACGCATGTCTTGCATGCAATGACACTTGAACATGCCAGTTTTTGTTTGCGTCTCAACCCTATGTAGTCTATATGAAGGGTGCCTCTTAAAAATGGAAAATAAATTGTGAACCATACGAAAAGAGTGTTTGTTCTGATCGACTGAGGCGACCGGTGTTTGCACAGTAAGCAAAACCATAGAGAAAAGGAATTGACATTCCTCTCTCTAAATGGGTGGAAGGATTGTCAATTGTCTATTAGTTGGTAGGATAAGCAAACTAAAGTAGTTTACTGGACTTCAAATTATAGAATCGGTCTAGGAAAGATGCAAAATTAATGGCAGGAGATTTTATCATGTGCGATGATAATATGTGACCTTTCGCGTGTCTCACACACATGATAAGAAAGCAAGGAGCAATGTGAGGAGCGGGAAGAAAATCAAAGCAGACAACTCATTGATAATGCTAAGAGGCTTGCATGTGTGTTGTTATTCACTCTCTCTCTTTATGTGTCCAAGTACCCAATGATTCAAACATATTGATTCTGTAGCGCAATACACTAGCTAGTAGATCGTCTTTGTGCCCTAGAGGCAGGGACTTGCGATGACATGTTGTGGCCAGAAATTAACTTTCAAGGTCCAAAACACAAACAACTTCTCAAAGTTGCTGTGAATTAATCTTCAGAACATACATGACAGGTGGCTTTCATGCAGAGGTGAGGTGTTTTGTACTTTTCGGAGGAAGTGTTTCTTTGCACCAGCTATCGTCCAAAGCATGTTTCCCACAATATGTATTCCACGAACAATATAAGTAACCCATCCTTCCTCATCGCCCCGCACACCCTGGACTGCGACATCCAAGGCACTATTTCCCCTGGAAACATCGGGTTCTATCAGTGGCAGCAAGGCGTCTCCGAGGCTCGTCTCGTGCACGACAGGGACTTATTCCGCTTGGCTCGCTTCTTCTCCCATTGTGACGGCCTGGTGCTTGTCCCCACGGGCACCAAGGTGTACCTCTTCAACCCGGCCACTAGGGACATCCTCACGCTTCCGGAGAGCAGTCACAACAAGGTGCCCAGCTTCATCCACCACCCCGTTGGGTTCGGCCGTGATCCTCGCACTGGCATGTACAAGGTAGTCCGGTCCTTATTCGGTTCGACAGACTGTAAAACTGGGACCGTCAGCATGGGGATGGAGGTGTGTATCGTGGGCGGCCCAGCTCCTCCTCAGTGGAGGGAAATCGCGGGGGATCAGCCGTACGCCCCCGTGTCATCGGTGCCAGCGCAATCTGTCAAGGGGGGTGTGTATTGGATAGTACCAAAAATCAAATACATGACAGGTGGAGACGATGAACAGTAGCGCCGGCGAAGCAAGGGGCTTTCTGCAAAAAGAATGCCACATCGGTAGCTGACATGCGGGTCCCACCGGTCAGATACACTGTCAATACGCGTTTATACGCGATTTAGACCTTTTTGTAACGTCTAGCCCCAGACTTGGTACTGACACGTAAAAATTACCAAACTTGGTACCAATCTGCTTCCAATGCCCCAATTGTGGTACTTCTGTACAATTTACTCGAAGTAGTGCACAATATGTACACGTGTCAGTAAGAAAACAGGTGCAGTAACAAAGGTCACTGTAGACTTCATGGCACATCCATTGCAACTGGTTTCTCTTCAATTCAGATCCAGACCGCCCGGCTCAAGTGTATATATATACTCCCTTGGTAACATAATATATAAGACATTTTTTGATACTGATATGGACTCTAAAAACGTCTTATAAAAAGTTTACAAAGGGGTAGATACTAGTAGATAGCATGTGATCAATAAGCCATATATATACAACAGTTAGTAAGTGATCAATAAGACGCCTGTAAGCCGAGTGAAAACCTTTTTGAGTAACTAGTACAAATGCCCGTGCGTTGCATCAGGCGAAAAAATTGAACATGCTCTAGGCACTACACAACACTTCTTACGAAATAAGTTTACATCAGCATAGCATTTTGAACGGGAGATGTGAAGAAGCCACCCTAATGGCGTTTGTCAGGATCCAATTCAGCTCCACACTTTCATCTGATGAAATAGTAGTTGTGCATGGAATAGTCCTTCAATCTATTTTATTTTTTCTTCTTCAGGAAAATACAGTTATATTTTGAAAATGTGATTTTTGTAATTTTCAGAACATTTTTAAAAATTGATTCAATTTTTTGGTGATGAACATTTTTTTGGAAAATTATATTACATTTGTATTTGTTTCTTGCACTTTTCGTGGGCTTGGCCCAAGTAGAAGGATTTCACCGACACACATAGAGACAACACGTACTCTCTCTCCCTCTATGTTACTTCAAAAAAAAGGAGGCACACGAACCCGATATCCCTTCCCGTTCCCCATTCGGATATAGTAGCAGAGTTTATGTGAACAAAGTAGAGGGTTTACAAAATACAGTAAAATGAGTAGGACGTTAAGCATCGATCAGGCTGAAGCCTACCATCATTCACACAATATATGAGTTAATTGAAATAAGATTCAAACATTGGTTTGTACAACATATGGAATGTGAAATGTAAAAAATTAAATGTGTTTGACATGTATCGAAGATTGGTCTATTTCAATCACACGTTTTTCAAATAACCTATTTCACTCTTTTGAAATAAATTGTTTCACATGTTCAAATGAGTTTCACAAGTTGGTCCACCCACCACCCAACTTTTCCACCTTATTCTCTCACACGCCCCACCTACCGCGCACTCGTCCCCTTTTTTTCCACCCTTCCCGTACTTTTTGCATAGCATCGAGCTGCTCGCATGCGCGTCTCTCAAATACATGGGCAATTTACTTTGGTTGTACCATGAACTGGCACAAAATCAAGTAAGAACAGGGAAAGCATATTTATTTTCTGACAACTGGTGGATTTATTAGCACAAAAAGGAGCATCAAGAGGATACACAACCAAAGAGCACACCCGGCCTCTGCATAACCAAAATGCACACAATCAACAACATCAAAGCGCACGCACATACACACACACAAAACACTACATTAAATAGTAAAGTCATATAAGACCAAAGCAATGCATAGATGTAGAAAAAAAACAAAGCGATCAGATCCGGGGTTGGCAAGATGTAACCATGCATCCAACTTTGTCTATGTCATGTTTAATTGATGTAAACTTTGTTTTGGATAACAACCCATTGATGTATATTAGATGGTGCGGGTGCACGATTGGTCGACCGAGGACTAACACCATCCTTTTGGATTACATAGGGTTTGTTTGTATACACCTATGAACGGAACCAACAAATCCTCTCCACATCAACGTCTGAATTTACTACTCCCTCTGTTCCTAAATATAAGGCCTTTTCGAGATTTGAATACGTATTACGTACATAGCAAAATGAGTGAATCTACACTTTAAAATATGTCTATATATATCCGTATGTAGTCCGTCTTGAAATCTCTAATAGGGCTTATGTTTATAAATGAAGGGAGTAGCACAGAGTATCGTATTGAATTGCAACGGAGATTGGAGAAGCAATCACTCCAAATCTCTGGATCTTCATCTCTCAGAGCCACCCTTTGGCGTTTGTGTCTCTTTCTCTTGATGAGAGCTAGGATATATTTTTCATCTGCTGCAAAATGGCCCGTTTAGTTACGCCCCTAGGTTCCTGTTGCCTCCCGATCCTACCTAGCTATGTTGCTCAGCACCATGGTGTATGCAGATCCATGGAGTTGTATTTCCTCGATCAGCTCGAGTCCCCTCACGCTATCCACACCGGCTTCTTAGCGCTCTAGCTCGCGCTTCATTTATACTACTCCCTCCGTCTCAAAATAAGTGACTCAAGTTCGTACTAAATATACTCCACGTTATGCATGGATGCTTACCTCATTAATATGTGTCATTCAGCCAATAGTTACTCCTAGTCGTACACGTGCACTTGTACTAATACACGTTTCAACTTCCATTTGGCAGAATAATGGCATCCACCCCGGTACAAGGAGGACAGATCATATCAGGTGCAGTTACAACTAGTCAACTACCAGTGCAACTTAAGCAGTTGCCCCTAACCTGACCATCCAACATATAGCCAACGGCTAAGATATGCGCCATCTCTCCCCTGTTCCTACCACTGCTCTTTTTATTTAAGAACATACCAACTCTATAAGAAGATACGGAACAGAACCATACCAAACCATTTACAACACACTGCGCTATGAAAATACCAGAGACGCAGTTCAAGTGCTGACATCTTGAACACCGTGTGAACCGTGAAAAGCAGTAGATGCTAGCATAATCACATTAAGTTTTAACAACTGTGTTCTTGTGTCATGTTGTGACATTTCTCCTAAGTACTTGACTTACCAAATTGTTTCCTATACCTGCCCGTCCCTGGTCTCATACAACAATTTTTGGTTGATAAGATAATAATACACTATAGGTTGCTCATCACTGAATCTCAACGCATTGCAGCGGGAGAAGGAACGATGGTCACATTGAGTACACCACCCCATGGGCACCAAATCCTGACTATACTTATTAATAATAATCTTGATATATTATTGCCCAATTACTTCTTCCCTGTCCATACATTCCACCCACTTAAAACAAGCCCAGACATCTGGGTCCATGATAACCAAATTCATCTCCCCCCGCACAAAAAAAGTACAGCAAAATTTAATTCAACTCAAAATTTATAACCAGTGGATCTCAGAATTATGCAAAATGGTTGTTTTTACGCTCTATATATGGTGTGAAAAAAATGAAGTATCTACTACAACTGCAGGTCATGATGGAATTGAACAGACCAGTAATCTCTATATATGTAACTGAAAAATGAGCCACTAAGTAGTATAGTTGACAAGAACAAATGTAGTTGAGGATGCGCTACAAGTAATCTACCAAAAGCACACGTCCTCCGGGAAAAAACCTTTGGACTTTCTGCATGTAGAGATCACATAAAAACAGAGATTAGCTAAATGTTTGGCGGTGATACTCTATTTCAGTGACACCGTACAATTTTGTTGTTGTCGAGTCAGTATGAGTTACCCTCTTTTCTGAACACACTGGTAGAAAATGGGCCTTCAGTCCCGGTTCGCAAAGGCCATTAATCCCGGCCGTACAACCGGGACTAAATATGCGCGACTAAAGCCGCCCCCCCCCCCTTTAGTCGCGCCTCTTACGAACCGCGACTAAAGGCCCGTCCACGTGGGCGCCAGGAGTCCGTCGGGGCGGAGGACCTTTAGTCCCAGTTCTCGTGGCTAACCGGGACTAAAGGCCTCCTCCGCAGGTTTAGGGTTTTAGCCCCCCTAAACCTGGTTTTTTTTTTAATTTGTAGTGTTTTATTTCTTTTATATTTTATTTTGTGTTTTATTTTAATTTTGATGAAGTTTCAGTACACATATTCTACGCTACTATATACATGCATATGAAATTTCAAACAAGAAGAATTCAAGAGGAATATATAATATATATTCAATCTCGGGTGACCATATACAACTTCGAACAAGTTTCCATACACAATTAGGATGGATGACCATATACAACTTCGAACAAGTTCCAATATCGGGTATGCATATAAATTTCTTCGTCCTCGGTATAGTGTTCTCCTTTAGGATTGATGACTTCCCTCATGAAAAATCCTGCTAATTCATCTTGAATTGGTCGGAAGCGAGCTTCTGGACTAAGCCTCCTCCGCAAGTTATCCGTCGCCTTCCGCACGCTATCCGATGCCTTCCGCTCAGAGGTGTGTCTCCGGATGTTCTCACAAACATAGTATCCACATAGATTGGTCCCCGGTGGCTGCTTATCCACATTAACTAACCTTCTAAAATCTAGCTCATGTTTGAATTCACCGACAATTTCTTCTGAGAACCGTCTCCAAACCCTACAGGGCAAAGAAAATTAAATGAACAAGGGAGTTATTAGTTACTTGATATTAGGAAATGAACGAAAGAGACCGATCGATATAGAGCTCAAATGATTGAAAATAATTACTTTTGCAGCATTTTTCTCATGTCGGCCCAACGCTTTGGATCCGAATCCATAGAGTCCATGATTAGAACTCTGGAGGTGTGAAGTTCAATATTTAGCAGAATCCAGTGGAACCTGCGGACACGTTACATGCACAGTCATGCATAACTCATCGATTAGACATACCATGCATGGAGTAAACAAAAGAGAATGGGCACAAGAGAGAAACACTCACCCAAAATGGTAAGGAAATAGAATATGACTTTTGAGTTGATGCTTTCTAAGAAACTTGTACAAGTCTTTCTCCACGTCTTCGGGGTGATTTTGTAACACATGTCCATTAACGATATGTGGGTCAATGAACCCAACATCATGGATGTTTCTTATTTTGCATTCCCAAATCTTCAATCTGCATAATAGCGTACGCAACAATATAGTTAGGACTATATATATATATATATATATATATATATATATATATATATATATATATATATATATATATATATATAGTGCAGGCAATGAAGAACGAGATGAGGTAGAAATAAATCACTTACAGAACGTAGCAACTCAGCATAGATTTGTCGAGGTCGCGCAGATTGAACAGCTGGAACAATTCACTCATATGAACTTGTACAGAGTACCGTTTGGTGTGATGCTCCTCTGTAACATCCGCATAAACATATTCTTTGTCAGCCCATGTTATGAATTGCTTGTACCAACGTAGCAGATTTCGCATTTGTGGTGGTAGACTCTTTTCCCGCGCAGGCTCGACGAGAGGCCCATTCCGCACATATTGTAATGCTATCTCACATACTGGCGCATCCTCAAGGCCTAAGAAGGCACGAAGAGTCAAACCCATCTCGGACGCTTGTTTCATGGCACTCGCTACAGTCAATCCAAGTGCTGCCGCAGCTGCTATGATCTCGGGGTCCTCTTCCGGACCGGCTTTCACTATGAGCGGGGGGATCGATTGTTTATTCTGCATCCCGAGCTGGTCAACTTGTTTCCCGCTTTTTTTACTTTCTTCTTTCTCCTCCTTCAATATTTTTGCTTGCCTACGAAGTTCATGTCCATAGTCGTCAGGCATATTCAGCTCGGCTTGGGACGGTGTCGTCAAAAAATCCTTAGCCCACTTCTTTTGCTTCTCAGTGAATACTTGCTTGGGCTCAGGCTCTTTTATCGCCTTCATATCCGCCTTCCATTTCTCATAATGAGCAGACGCGGCCAATTTGGTTTCAGCTTCACTAAGTTCCCAAGGCCTTGGGAGGAGAGGCTTCAGTGATGGCTCCGGTACCCTTGTGGTCTTAGGTACATAAGGGTCCGGGTTAATAGTCCAGGAGCGGGTTTCCTTGCTGTCCGCCTGCTTCTGCTTCTTCGCCGGAGGTGGATTGGGGGCGTCGTACCCGCCGGAGGAGGATTGGGGGGCGTCGTACCCGCCGGAGGAGGATTGGGGGGCGGCGGCTGCTTACCCGCCGGAGGTTGTGGATCGGGGGACGGCGTCGAATGGCGTGAAGGAGGTGTAGGTGAACCACCACCGCCGCCACCACCACCATCGGAGGGGGGTGGACTTGTTAGCCTTGGCGCCTCGCCTGGAAACACTATGTACTTCTTTTTCCATAGAATGATCTGGCGCTTGACATCTCCAAGTCTTCTCTCCCCTTCGGGTGTAGCTTTGTCAATCTCCAGGTCCTCAAACTCTTGGACTATGTCTTCCACCGTGACACGAGCATAGCCATATGCAATGGGGTTGTTGTGGTGGAGTGCTCCAGGTGTACAGGGTAAAGCACTGCCGCTAGCTACCTTCGTGGAAACGTTCCCCACGGGATAATGCAGATCACATTCTTTCATCTCCTTTACATCATCCACGGGGTAGTGAGGCTCCGGTGCACGAATCTCGATCATCGGTGCATTAGCACCAGGCGGGGCATCCGTGGAAGCCACGCTGCTTCTCCGCTGCTGGCTTCCGCGATCCGCTTCATGATCTTCATGCGGCCCTGCAGCCGATTTTTCTTTTACTAGTTCATGCACGGTCTGCTTCAACTCATGGAGTTCCGATGCAAACTTCGCCAAAAGATCTGCATCCCGGTCCGTCTTTCTCTTACGGCTTCTGTAACAGTACGGGTCATTGTCCTGGGAAAACCCTACTTTCCACGGAATTCTGCCTTTGCCTCGTACACGTCCTCCGTGTTCATCATTCCCGAGGGCTGTTGTCAGTGCGTCTTTCTCTCTGTTGAACTTGATCAAGCCCTCTTGAGCTTGGGTCATTGCGTCAATAAGGGCTTCGGTGGGAGCAAACTTTTTCTTCCGGTGAACACACACCCCTGTCTCCGGGTCTAGCGATCCCCCATGCCCGTACCACCAGCTTTTGGCCCTTGGGTCCCATCCCTCTGTACCTAGAGGGATTCCTCGCACCCTCAGGTCCTCCTCCATCTTCTGCCACTTAGGCTCCGAAAGGCGGTATCCTCCTGGCCCCATAATATGATGGAACTTTTTCTTACTCGCATTATCCTTATTTTTTTCGATATTTCCTTGAAATGCTCCGATTTCTTTTGCCTCACAAATTCTGGCCAATCATCTTTCAGTTTCTCATGTTGTCCATTGAAATCCGGAGTCTTGCCCTTGTTGACATAGTCACGGGTTAAATTTTTCTTGAAGTTCCGGAATGCTTCGCCCATCTTCTGAAGAGCGAACTCTTTAACTAGCCTCCTCCTCTCACGTCCACCCGGAACCTCGTTACCGAATTCATCGACTTTGTTGTATTCCGGAGGTAGAATGAAATGTTCCATAAGCTTTCTCCAGCAATCCTTTTTCGTTCTCTTGTCGACAAAACTGAAACCAAGACGTGCCTTCTTTGGCTCCTTCCATTCCTGGACGGTGATCGGGACGTTGTCTCTAACAACGACTCCGCATTGGTTGATAAACTTTGAGGTGTGCTGTAGGGGCTTGCCGGTTTCACTGACAAAATCAATGGCATATGTTTCTCCTGGTTTTTTCGCCTTGGATTTGCCACGCTTTGTCGTACTCGATCCGGCCGAGGGCTAAAAAAAGAAAGAGAGTCGCGCGCGTTAATACATTTCAGTAAGTTTGTATCACGAGAGGCTCAATGTATATATATACCTCGCCGGAGGTGGTTGCTACTTGCAATTCGAGATCGTCGTTTGTTGACGGTTGACCTCCGTCGACAATGTCCGTTCCTTCACCTTCTTGATCATCGACAATGTCTTGTTCCACCGTCAAGGTTCAGAAAAGAAGAGACTACATCCTCTTCTTGCTCATATTCTGAGCCCGGCACATAAGGAATCTCGTTGTTTATGATGCCCATTAAATAACGTTCAGCCTCCGGATCCCTAAGCGGCTCGGCTCTATCGTCCGCCATATGTCACTCCTGCATGTAGTAAAAATTAATTAAGTATAAAGGAATTAAAAAATAAGATTAAGGGGACATAGAGGAGGAGGAATTAAAAAATAAGATTATTGAGCACTAATTTGCATAGAAGTTTTTGTTTGAGCACTGCCAAGTATTTTGTTTTTCCTTTTCTTCTTCCTTTTCTTTTTCCTTTTCTTCTTCCTTTTCTTCTTCCTTTTCTCTTTCCTTTTCTTCTTCCTTTTCTTTTTCCTTTTCTTTTTTCCTTTTCTTCTTCCTTTTCTTTTTCCTTTTCTTTTTCCTTTTCTTCTTCCTTTTCTTATTTTGTTTTTCCTTTTCTTCTTCCTTTTCTTATTTTGTTTTTCCTTTTCTTCTTCCTTTTCTTTTTCCTTTTCTGCTTCATTTTCTTTTTCCTTTTCTTATTTTGTTTTTCCTGTTCTTCTTCCTTTTCTTTTTCCTTTTCTTCTTCCTTTTCTTCTTCCTTTTCTTATTTTGTTTTTCCTTTTCTTCTTCCTTTTCTTTTTTCCTTTTCTTCTTCCTTTTCTTTTTCCTTTTCTTATTTTGTTTTTCCTTTTCTTCTTCCTTTTCTTTTTTCCTTTTCTTATTTTGTTTTTCCTTTTCTTCTTCCTTTTCTTTTTCCTTTTCTTATTTTCTTTTTCCTTTTCTTTTCCTTTTCTTCTTCCTTTTCTTTGTTTGAGGAGGACGGCAGGCGGCGGCGGGCGGCGGAGGACGGCAGGCGTCGGCGGGAGGCAGAGGACGGCAGGCAGGCGGCGGCGGGCGGCGGCGGCGGCGCGCAGGGGCAGGGACAGCGGTGGCGGCGGCGCGCAGGGCAGGGCAGGGGCGGCGGCGGCAGTGCAGGCCAAGGGCGGTGGCGGCGGCGGCGCGCAGGGGCTGGGGCAGCGGTGGCGGCGGCGCGCAGGGCAGGGCAGGGGCGGCGGCGGCAGTGCAGGGCGTCGGAGCTCACTGGGGGCAGGGCGTCGGCGTCGGGGCAGGGCGTCGGCGTCGATCGGCGTCGGGGCAGGGCGTCGGCGTCGAGAGGAGAATGGGAGGTGGAGGGCAGGATTTACTAAGTGCTGTATATATAGACAGAGCATTAGTCCCGGTTGGGGACACCAACCGCGACTAAAGGTACCCTTTAGTCGCGGTTGATTCTCCCCAACCGGGACTAAAGGTTCTTTCGCGCCGCTTTCGTTCCCGCGCGGAAAGAGCCTTTAGTCGCGGTTCGTGTCACGAACCGCGACTAAAGGTCCTTTTTCATATAAAATAAAACTAATTCATTTTAAAATCTTAAAAATACAAATAATATATCAAAAAATCAGAAAAATAAAACTAATTCATTTTAAAATCTTAAAAATACAAATAATATATAAAAAAATCAGAAAAATAAAACTAATTCATTTTAAAATCTTAAAAATACAATTATATATCAAAAAAATCAGAAAAATAAAACTAATTCATTTTAAAATCTTAAAAATACAATTATATATCAAAAAATCAGAAAAATAAAACTAATTCATTTTAAAATCTTAAAAATACAAATAATATATCAAAAAATTCAGAAAAATAAAACTAATTCATTTTAAAATCTTAAAAATACAAATAATATATCAAAAAATTCAGTTCATCGATCCCTTGAAGGTTTGACAAAAGGTTTGATACATCATTCAGTTCATCGACCAAATACAAATCATCCGGATTCGCCATCGTACGTTTTAATTCACATGATCCATTCAACAAAGTTTGGTACAATAAATTATTACACATCAATTCTTCCCTTGTGTCTTGCTTGCTTACGATTGTGCCGTATCCATGGAGCATCCTCATCATTTATCTTAATGCTTGGGTCAGTGTTCACTTTGAAGTGCGGAATTTCACCAAACATATTATAATCTTCTGACATGTCTGTCTTGTCCTCCACTCCCACGATGTTTCTTTTTCCTGAAAGAACAATGTGGCGCTTTGGATCATCGCATGATGTACTGATTGTTTTCTTATCTTTCCGTTTCCTCGGTTTGCTACTCATGTCCTTCAAATAAAAAACCTGAGCGACATCTTTGGCAAGGACGAATGGTTCGTCAAGGTAACCAAGATTGTTGAAATCCACCATTGTCATTCCGTATTGCTCGTCCACCTTTACCCCACCTTCTGTTAGCTTGAACCATTTGCACCGGAACAAAGAGACCTTAAAGGAGGGTCCATAGTCAAGTTCCCATATCTCCTCTATGTAACCATAATATGTGACCTTTTGCCCATTCTCGGTTGCTGCATCAAAGCGGACACCACTGTTTTGGTTGGTGCTCTTTTTATTTTGGGCGATGGTGTAAAATGTATTCCCATTTATCTCGTACCCTTGGAAAATCGTTATAGTCGAAGATGGTTTCTTGGCCAACATGTACAGCTGATCTCCAACATCATTGTCATTCATTAAATGTTTTCGCAACCAACTGCCGAAAGTCTCCATGTGGGCCTTTCTAATCCAGGATTCAGGCTTCCCCGGGTTTTCCGAGCGTAAAATATTCTTGTGTTGCTCGAAGTACGGAGCCACCAAGCTGGAATTTTGCAGAACTGTGTGGTGTGCTTCAGTCATAGAATGACCGTCCATACATATCGTTGATTTCCTTCCGATCGTGCCTTTTCCACTTAGTCTCCCCTCGTGCCGCGATTGAGGAATACCAATCGGCTTAAGGTCAGGAACATAGTCAATACAGAACTCAATTACCTCCTCATTTCCATAGCCCTTGACGATGCTTCCTTCTGGCCTAGCACGGTTACGAACATATTTCTTTAATACTCCCATGAACCTCTCAAAGGGGAACATATTGTGTAGAAATACAGGACCGAGAATGGAAATCTCTTCGACTAGGTGGAGCAGGAGGTGCGTCATAATATCGAAGAAGGATGGTGGGAACACCAACTCCAAACTGACAAGGCATTGGACCACATCGTTCTGTAACCGTGGTAGATCTTCTGGATTGATTACCTTCTGAGAGATTGCATTGAGGAATGCACATAGATTCACAATGGCTACTCGAACATTTTCCGGTAGGAGCCCCCTCAAAGCAATCGGAAGCAATTGCGTCATAATCACGTGGCAGTCGTGAGACTTCAGGTTTTGGAACTTTTTGTCCGCCATGTTTATTATTCCCTTTATATTCGACGAGAAGCCAGACGGGACCTTCATACTGCTCAGGCATTAAAAAAAATGACCTTCTCTTCTTTGGTAAGAGCGTAGCTGGCACGACCTTGAAACCATTCCGGATGCCGGTCATCTGGGTCTTTCAAAAGTTGCTGGTCCTGCCGTGCTTCCTTTGTATCATTTGTCTTCCCATACACGCCCAAGAAGCTTAGCAGGTTCACGCAAATATTCTTCGTAACATGCATCACGTCGATTGCAGAGCGGACATCTAGGACTTTCCAATATTCTAGCTCCCAAAATATAGATTTCTTCTTCCACATGGGTGCGTGCCCGTCAACTCCCCGCGGAACTGATTGTCCGCCAGGACCCTTTCCAAAGATGACTTTCAAATCCTTGACCATATCAAATATCTCAGCACCAGTACGTTCCGCAGGCTTCGGCCGGTGATCTGCCTTGCCGTTGAAATGCTTGCCTTTCTTTCTTACGTTATGATTTCGGGGAAGAAATCGACGATGACCCAGGTACACGTTCTTCTTACAATTACCCAAACGTACACTTTCAGTCTCATGTAAGCAGTGCGTGCATGCATTGTATCCCTTATTTGTCTGTCCCGAAAGGTTACTGAGAGCAGGCCAATCGTTGATGGTTACAAAAAGCAACGCTCGTAGGTCAAATTACTCTCCTTTGTGGTCATCCCAGACACGTACACCAGGTCTGCCCCACAACTGTAAAAGTTCATCAACTAATGGCCTTAGTTACATATCGATGTCGTTCCCGAGTTGCTTTGGACCTTGGATGAGCACTGGCATCATAATGAACTTCCGCTTCATGCACTACCAAGGAGGAAGGTTGTAGATGCATAGAGTCACGGGCCAGGTGCTATGGCTGGAGCTCTGCACGCCAAAAGGATTCATGCCATCAGTACTTAGACCAAATCTTATGTTCCTTGCGTCAGCTGCAAAATCTTTGAACACTCTGTCGATCTTTCTCCATTGCGTTCCATCAGCGGTGTGTCTCAACTCCCCATCGGACTTACGGTCCTCTTTGTGCCATCGCAACGACTTGGCATGCTTTTTGTTCCTGAACAGACGTTTCAACTGTGGTATTATAGGAGCATACCACATCACCTTGGCGGGAACCCTCTTCCTGGGTTTCTCGCCCTCAACATCGTCACCAGGGTCATCGCCTCTGATCTTATAACGCAATGCAGTGCATACAGGGCATTCATTCAAATTCTCGTATTCACCGCGGTAGAGGATGCAGTCGTTAATGCATGCATGTATCTTCAGAACCTCTAAACCTAGAGGGCAGACAACCTTCTTTGCTTCGTACGTACTGGCGGGCAACTCGTTATTCTTCGGAAACATATTCTTCAACATTTTCAGCAAATTTTCAAATGATGAGTCAGCTACACCTTCCTGTGCCTTCCATTTTAGCAAATCCAGTGTGCAGCCCAGCTTTTTCAGACTATTATCGCATCCTGGGTACAACGACTTTTTGTGATCCTCTAACATGCGATCCAAATTCTCCCTCTCCTTGTCAGTTTCGCAGCGTCTCCGTGCATCAGCAATGGTCCGACCAAGATCATCAGCGGGCTCATCATGTGCCTCTTCTTCACCTTCACCTAACCCTTCCCCACCTTCAGCATCATCCTCCATGAAAGTATCACCGAAATGATCATGATAGTTGTCATCGATATCATCCCCTTCTTCATCTTCTTCCATTCTAACCCCTCTTTCTCCATGTGCATGTGAACGTCTCTTGAGGAGGAGTAACCCTTCTGATTCTTACAGACAGCACATGGACAGATAATAAAACCTCGCTGCTTGTTCGCATTTGCCACTACGAGGAAATCTTTCAAACCCGTAGTGAACTCGCCGGAGAGTCGGGGACCGTACATCCATTGCCGATTCATCTGCATTATTATTATATAAAGTATATAATTAACCATCATGCATTTGTTAAACTAACTAGATAGAAATAATACAAATTAAACAATGAACTACACACATGCATATTTTATCAATGACACATGAAAGGTTCAAGTTGCTAACCGCGATCGCGGAGGAAAAATAAATGAGAAAGCTCAAGTGTGGCTCGGACACTTCATATCATGTTTGTTTCATGCTCTCGGGCATTTCATCGAACACCTTGTGTGCATAGGAGGAACCAAAAGCAAACCCACCACCCCCCTTCTGAATTGTGGCTAAGTGAAGTGAGCTGAGTCCTATATATAGGGATGGGCCTTTAGTCCCGGTTGGCCTGGCCAACCGCGACTAAAGGCCTTCGGGCCAGCCTGAGGACCTTTAGTCCCGGTTGGCCAGGCCAACCGGGACTAAAGCCCCTCCCGTCCGCCAGCTGTCGACCGAGCGCGCTGGGCCCAGATAGTTGGTCGCGGGTCTCCTCCCGAACCGCGACTAAAGACCCCTTTTGTCGCGGTTCGATTATTTTAGGGACTAATGGGGGCGTATGGAAGCCTCTTTTTCTACTAGTGACACGTCACCTTGAGCATGATTTAAATCTGATAGCAGAGCTGACAAGTCTGATAGACAATAAAATGGAACATCAAACAAGAATGTTGCCATGCAAAACACTAGCCCCTTGCCTCCTACATGCCCTGGAGGGGGTCTTACGGATGCTACATTTATAGGCTTGTCTAGCAAGTGCGAAGGACTAATTGAAGGAACTTATCGTGTCTATCATCAATTATTTTTTCGAGCATTTAGAATGTGTTCCAAGCTAGCACTTGAGGTGTTTTAGCCTCTAAAAAGATAACCCGAGGTGTTGTTATGCATGTCATAATTTTCGGACTTTCAATAGAAAAACTACTCTTTTGGCTCGCGAGTTGGAAGTATGGGTTATTTGATGCCTATTTTTCAATTGAAGCATGATATTTCTGTAATATTCATAAATTTTGATTGTTTCTGAACTTACCTGTTAAATGGAAGTTCTCTATTATCTCTTCAAAGTATAGCACCCTTCAACTTCAGACAATTAATATGGTCTTTTGCTTGCAGATTTCATATAACTTGTTCACAATTGTAAAGCACAAAGGAATTCCCTTCAATTATAACATGTCTGTATTGATGCAAGCAACAATATATATAGATTGAACAAGAAAGCAATCAAACACCCATAACCAAGAAAAAATCAGCCCTGTTAGTGCTTCATTTTACGACACTCGAAGTGCATTACCATCCTAGTTGAATCTATTGCAGTTTTGTTGAGAGAATATGATGCCTACTTTACAAATTAAATGAAACCTAGATGGCTTGCATGCATTGACACTTGAACACGCCAGTTTCTATTTGCCTCTAAATCCTAGCAGTCTATATGAAGGGGGCAACTCTTAAAATGAAACTAAAATGTGAACCATACGAAAAGAGTCTGCCTGATCGACCTAGGCGACCAGTGTTGCACAATAAGCAAAGCCAAAGAGAAACGGCCTTGAAATTGCTCTTTTTGAATGGGTGAAATGATTATCAATTTTCTATTAGTTGGTAGGATAAGCAAACAAAAGTAGTTTACTGGATACCAAATTTTAGAATTTTAGAGAGGTGCATTTCACGTATCTGAAAGGTTATGGTCTAGGAAAGATTCAGAATTGATTGCAGGGGAATTTATAATGTGTGATGATAAAATGTGAGTGTTGTGTGTTTCCCACACATGATAAGAAAGCAAGGAGCATTGTGAGGAGCAGGAGAAATTAAAGCAGACAACTCGTTGATAACGCTAAGAGGCTTGCATGTGTGTTGTTATTCACCCTCTCCATTTATGTGTCCAACTACCCTTCGATTCAGACATACTGATTGTGGCCATAAACTTAGTTTGAAAGTGCGAAACACAAGCAACTTCTCAAAATTTCGGGCAATTAATCTTCACATACATGACAGGTGCCTTCATGTTGAGGTGTTTGGTTTTGCGGAGGTAACTCTAATGATGTAACTTAAAATCAAGCCATCCAATGCATGTTCCACACAATATATTCCTGGAACAATATAAGTAACACATTTAAGAAAACAATATGAAATTTAAACGAAAACATATTTAAATTTATTGTTTTCTCAAATTTATGAAAAATATGAGTGGGGTTGTGCATGGTTAAATCATGAGCAAATGCAGTCAACAAAGAGGTCAGTAGTAGAGTTTATTTTGATTCAGAATTAATTATGCCAGAAATGTCTTTTTTCAAAAAAGCAGGATAACCCCCAACCTCTGCATCGAGCTATGTGCACATTCATTTTTATTATATTATTTAGCAAAGGCTAACAATAACAAATACATAGATGAACCCAAATCCACCTTCCCGGCAACTTAAATAGTAAGCCTTTGAGGAAAGAATTGTGCATAGCTAATATCCTATCTATATCTAGATGGTTCTTTTATGTACCGCCGGCAGTGGCGGAGCTAGAAAGAAAAACCTGGGCGGGCTGCGCTAAAAGAAAACAGATACAAAATTCAACTCAGGCAAGCGATGGTGAGCTGCTGCTCAAAAGTCTTCCTAAACTTCGTATATAATCATATCATCTCTTTCTATATTGAAAGCCAAATTGATTCTGCATTAATTACCCTTAGAAATCGCACCCTTCTTATCGTCATCGTAAACCACAATTGGTAGAAAGTCTCTTCTCATAAATGTGTTCGAACATTCACCGTGAAGTACCATCGACATTCGATCGAACACGAAATCCACAATAAGTACAATATGTCGTAGGAAATAAATTTGACCAGTGAAAGATGTTTAGGCTTTCAAAATTCCATGGATTCGTAAATTATAATGGAATACTTCCCTGGCAAAAGAATCTATTTGCACCGTCTCGCGTATGTTTGGCCTTCTCGACAAGACACTTCGATGCCAACTGTAAAAATTTATAATGGCCAAGTTCCTGACACAATAAAATCAGACAAGGATCGAGCTAAATAATATACTGGGCTACCTTACATGCAATGATCAAATAAATATGTGTTTGTATTTCTCTTTTACGATGGACTTTTCCAGATGTCCTTTTGGACATTAGAAAATGGTGAACTTCAGATTTTAGCAGTGGTGCAAATCTCTCCTGATGAGTACGGGCTCGTCGAGAATTGAAACAAATATAACACTGGCCTCCCTCACAAGAAGTAGCATGCACCAGGTATCAACGGAAAACGCGCTGGAGCTTGTAGGAGATCATATCATCTTCCTTGCAGGATCAATTGCTATCATGTAAATTTTGCCGTTGTACCACACATTTGAGTTCCTGTTGCCTCCCAATCCCAAGACACACGTGGGTTATGTTCCATTCAGAGTTTAACAGAGCTTAGTTAGCTTTCCTTATCGTTTTGAGTATGTCTTCTCCCTCTCGTGACGACAGCCGAGGTCATATGCTGCTTTTTTATATGATGACGCTACGCATAGATGTACCATGGTGTGTGGTGTGCCCTTCCATGCAAACCTTGAAGAAAGTACACAGCATGCACTTGTCAGTAAGAGAACTTGGTTTAGTAATAAGGTGCAGACTTCATGGCACATCCCTAGCCATTAGGCTGGTCATAGTGGGAGTAACTTAGCAAGTAACATAGCGCATTTCAAGACAAGTTTGCTTATATGGCATATAGTTAATGAGGAGAGAGGTGTTTGGAGTAACATAATATGTCACTGTAACATAACGCAACCCAAAGCAAAATGAGTCTATAATGTAATAAATGATATCATCTATAATACTACTTGTATGTTACTTTGCACTATGAAGGTAATAACAAAGACTAGTGTCATATGCATGACACTAGTCTAAGTTACTCCCACTATGACTAGCCTTATCTAAAAAACTTATCTGCTCAGAAAATTAAAGGAAAAGCAACATCTAAAGAACTCATCCCAAGCAAAGTCCCACAAAAAATTGTAAGTTGAACAAGAGCGTAAACATTCAGGAAGCATCAAGCACTGGCACGCGCTATTTAGCACATCGGAACTTGATCACAACTTGGGACAGAACACTTTTTTTGGTAACACATCGGTAGCCGTAGGTAACGTACGCCCGGACACACGCCCAATGAAAACTAAGCCTGCTTGGGCGAGATGGTAAGCAGCAGGCCGAAGCGATGGCTGGGAAGAACCGGCAGCAAGTCCCCATTGTCGTCGTAGTAGGTAACGCCTCGAATGGCCTCTGTGCCGACCATCTCGATGCTGTACAGGTCGAAGTCCCTGAGCTTGCAGAGGAACCTGTCCGGCCTCGTCAGCCCCGGCTTGAACCCCCGGAGCATCGGGTTCGCCACCGAGTCGTACGTCCATCCGGCCACGTCGCTGGCCCGCAGCTCGCACCAGGCGTCCACCCACCCCGACCCCGCGGGGATGGGGAAGGGGCCGTCGAGGTCGTCGTCCAAGCTCATGTCGCCGGCGAGCACCGCGTTGTGATCGGAGCAGTTCGCGAAGTGCCGGAAGTACTCGTGGGCTCTGCCGATTCTGTCGACGGACCGAATGTCCGACTGAGTGGGCCCGGGGAAGCGGCACGTCGCCGCGTGCAGCCTGTGCTCGCAGTCGCAGCACATCGGGTGCAGGCGGCGGTTCTTTTTTTTGCGGTCCTTGACGGCGTCTCTGTCGGTGTCTGTGGGGCGCTTCCAGTCAAGGAACGCCGATAACAAACCCGCTGGATCTCCTGGTGGCCGCAGCCATGGCTCTGGCATGATGTCACATCGATCGTCCCCTGCATGGAGCTTGGTCAGCTGCATCAGATTATACAGTATGTAAGTTCAAATAGTATAATTAATCACCCAAGTATGAACAATACTGGATAACACTGGTACTGCATTCTCTACTGTACCAGAATCGAACAAGGGCTTGAGGTCGGAGCAGTGAATTCCCTGTACTGTTCCCACCATGGGGACCTCCGAAGGATATCCTTCATGTAACCCGTCACCTCCTACACGCGCAATTCATTTGAAATCCATTCAGGAAGGAGATGCATGCGCAGATCGTAGGAGTGATGATAGATACGAGCTAAAGATGATCGATCGAGGCATCAGGAAACACGTCGCGTACCTGCAAGAAGATGACGTCCGGGTCATGGCTTGCTATGAGATCAGAAATGGAGTGCATCCTTCGATACACGGCGACGTGCTCATTGGACCACAAGTTGTAGGCCAGGAACTTGATCTTCACATCTGAGGTGACATTCTCTACGTATTCCTCTTGAGTAGCTAAAGGAAGGACAACGCTCTCGATTGCTCTACCGGTTCATTGTGTCGCAGCCATGCATATATTTGCCCGAATTAGGCCACGACGCATGGGAATAGGTACAGGGGCAGACGCATGGGAATAGGTACAGGCGACTGTTTAAGATATTCCCAAGCGTTGTTGGTCTTTGATTTCACAGAATTTTACGGGAGCAGATTGATGGCAGCAGCCAATCGTCTTCACCTTAATCGATTTTACATTTTGAAGACCTCCATCCTTCCATGCAAACGTGCATCTAAAGTTGTTAAGACCTCTCCCAAATGCATCGTCTCTTGCATGTTCCCATACAAAATATAAAAACTTAAGAAGCGTTTGCTTATTTTTTTTCGAAATGGGGGGACGCCCCGGCCTGATGCATACGGCCACATTTATAGATAAAAAAGGTTCAACAAGGTCTTAATGTCTTGCGAAAAAGTAAAAATGGCAAGCTCACACAGAGCCACAACACCAAGAACTGAAGGCCCAAAAGCCACAACCGGCTGGCACAACAAAAGATAGGTAAACTAATCGCCTATCCTATTACATGACCGCCATCCAAACCGGTTGAAGATATCCCGCGCTACCATCTTCCACCGGACAGATCCAGTAACCAAACGCTCCCTGGCCTCCGTCGGAGTGAGTAAGGACCAGTACGGATCAGCGCGGTAGCCCGGAATAAAACCTGCAAAAAATGAATAGTTGTTGTTCTCTTAAAAACCAAATCATTTCGGCAGTTCCAAATTGCCCATAACAACGCACATACTCCTACTCGAATGTGTCTAGCTGTTTCTGACTCTATCCCAGCAAGCCACGTTCCAAATAACGTACTGACCGAATTCGGAGTAGTAATGTTAAAAGCAATTTGCACGGTGCGCCACAAAACTCTCGCCAACGGGCAATCAAAGAAGAGGTGCTTGATAGTCTCATCCCGATCACAAAAACTACACCTAGTAGATCCTGTCCAGTTGCGCTTAACCAAATTGTCCTTTGTTAAAATTGCTTGTTTATGCACAAACCACATAAACACTTTAATCTTCAAAGGAACTTTGACTTTCCAAACATGTTTGGAACTAGGAATACTTCTAGAGTTTGCTTATGTGGCAAGTAATTAAAATGATGATGATCTCAACCGTGGGGTGCCTTAAGAAGTGTTCAACATGTTCTTGGGAATGTGCTGAACCGTCATTTTAGCTCCTTTCCGTCACAGAGTTTTAAACCGTCGCCTTGTCTGTGTGTAGCATCCCATTGCCTCTCAATTCTGGACTCCTAGCTACATAAACATCTTCTGTTGTATTTCGAAGACATGAAACTAGCAGAGAAGTAAATGTGTGTTCCTCCTGAGTGTGAGGTGCATGGCTTTTGTGCACATTGTCAAGTCAAGCAAGGCAAAGTAAAATCAAGAAAACGCTGGAGTGCTTGCTCGGTTTAAATTGGTGTATTTCACATTTATTCAATGTCAAACTCATTACGAGTGGCAGAGACAGGGGGACTGGCGAGGCCAAGGCCCACTAGAACAAACTGAATTTGCTTGTACAAAGCATGTGAACAGTAAATAAATTAACCCCTTTCAATAGTAGAATTCAAGCAATGTTTTCTCTATTTCATTGCCCAAGCCCAGACAAAATGACAACGATGCTCCAAGTACAAACAAAATGTGGTTCTTAATCAGTTACAAAAACATCTTCCACGATCTTAAATATTTGTGAGCACACCTTATAAGTAATATTCACTATTTATTCGTCATTGTTATCTAAAGGGATGTTACTAGTCTCATATTTTCAAGGAACCCTTCACATCTTTCTTTCACGATTTTCATCTTTCACCAAATGGACCAAACATATTGAACACATAGAAACCGGGTAAAAAAATATGATGGACAAAATAATATTTCAGGTAAAAATATGAAAAATCACGCGTGAGTCCATAATTAATACTTTCTCCGTCCCAAAATTCTTGTCTTAGATTTGTCTAAATATGAATGTATCAAGTCACATTTTAGTATTAGATACATCCATATCTAGACGAATCTAAGACAAGAATTTTGGAACGGAGGGAGTATATGTTAATATAAAAAATTCAAAATAACCCTTGTGTTGGGGATATAATTATTAGTATGACCCGCCCAGGAGGGGACGGGTTATACTCATGACGACTCTTGAAGCCCAATACAGCTCCTGGAGATGGCGGGTTAGTTAAGGGCCCAGGGCCCAAAGGGCGACTTAAGGCCCGTAGAGATAAACCGCCATATATGTGTAAACTTGTATTATAAGGCAGGAATAGAGAGAAACCGAGCCGGACATTGTTTATGAGCCGGCCGGGACTCTATGAGCCGCTGGGCGTCGACCTCTGTATATAAAGGGATGACCCGGCGGTGGTTCAGCGCAAGTAACATCACAATCGAGAGCTAGGTCAAGCGGATTCGCTCCCTGGTTATCGAGACATACATAATCCCACTCAAAACTGGATCGTAGGCTTTTACCTTCACTGCAAGGGGCCGAACCCGTATAAACCTCGTGTCCTTTGTCCCGATTAACCCCTTGTTGCTTCATAGTTGCGATGGCTCCACGACTAAGTCCTTTCACTAGGACATCTGCCGTGACAATTCCACGACAGTTGGCGCCAATCGTGGGGCCAGCGCACGATGGATTTGAGTTCTTGAAGGGCAGCTTCGAAGGGCTCAAGGGATACGCTGTGGGCCGGATGATGAAGAGTCGTCGCGGCAAGCTCCACATCGACGACGCAGGCTGGGGCCCCGATGCCAGCTCAATTGAGTAGGGTACCGGGTCCCCTTCGGCGGAATTCACGTCTTCATCGGCCGGATCGGCGAGCCAGGCCCTGAGCTCGACATCTGCACCGACATCATCGAGACGGCTCAGCATGCGAGACCCGCCTAGGCTCCCCCCGCCATGAAGCGTGCCTTCGTGGGATGCATCCATGGAGGAGAACTTCCTGAAGGGTCCGTGTCTGACGGTGAGACGGCCATCTATTCTGACGGTGAGTCGTCCATGGGTGAGACGGATTCGTTGTATCAATTACAAGACGGCGGGCTTGGGGGCTGTTCCGATGGCAGCAGTATTCCGGACCCCTTTGAGCCGCAGACCAGAGTAGGGATCTTCATGGCTGTCACTCAACCAGGTCAAAACTCTATAGCTGCGGCAGCAATAACCTCCGGGTCAGCGGCAGCCGGGGCAGGAGGCCCTGTGCGCCCACCGGCTCAGGTGCTGATTGATCTCACGGATAGGCTGACAACCCTGTTAACCGCCACAGTTAATCCGGCGGATCAGGCTGAACATGATGCAGAGGTGGCTCGATTGCGTGAGGAGATAGCACAAGCCAAGGAAAACCTAGCAGCTGAGGGCACCAGATTGGCCACAGAACGGGCAGCTTTGGATGCTCGAGCTCAGCAGCTTCAATCAGAAGCGTTCCAACTTACGATGGATTTAAACGCATCAAATGAGGTCATGAGGAGAAGGCACCGGAAGTCTCAATCCCGTCTGCCTTTGATTTACGATCCTAGAAATCTCTTCCGCACACCCGGTGCAGGTCCCAGTAATCGGCTGCGACGCCCGGAGCTGGGGCGCTGGTTCAACCACGGGTGACGGAACCTCCCTGAGTGAACACTGCTCTGCCTCAGTATGTGCCAACACCACCGGGTCATTATTCTAACCCGCTAGAGAACATGATAGCTGCGGCGGCGCGATTAGCGGCTCTCCCGGTGGAGGCGACTCTCCGACGGCGGTTGAAACACGAAGGGTCAGAGAACTTCTTCAGACGGCTCTGATACAGCAGGAGGCATACTCTTACAGTCAAGACAGGATTCATTCGACCCCTCGTCCAAGCCGGAGCCCGAGTTACAGCAGGCATATGGACTCGGCGGCAGTTTCAAGCAACGTCCGGCGCCGTGATCAGCCAGGCGGGCGAGACCCGGCGCGGGATGGAGCCCCTAACTTGGCTAATCAGGATAGGATACGCCAAGAGGCTGAGCGGGCGGCTCAGCAGGCGGCTTACCAGCCTTTCCCAGTTTATCCGACGACTTCTATTGAGGCAGGCGTGACCACGAGAACCGGAGCTGTCCCTTGCTTAGTGCCAGCGCTACGTAATGAGTGTTTGCCCAAGGATTTCAAGGGGCCTCGAAAGGTGCCTAACTACACAGCTGACTTACAGCCCGGGGCGTGGATTGAAAGTTATGAGATGGCCATGGAATTGCTGGAGGTCAGTGACGCGGCAATGGCCAAGTATTTCACTATGATGCTGGATGGAACGGCCCGCACTTGGTTAAAGGGACTGCCACCTAATTCCATTGGTTCCTGGGCCGAGTTAAAGGTCCGGTTTATTCAAAACTTCAAAGACACATGCAAGCAGCCCATGTCGATTGTGGACTTGACTAATTGCAAGCAAGAGGAAGGTGAATCCACGACCCATTGGGTGCGCCGGGTGAAGGAAATAATACATTCATCTGATAAGATGGACGCCGGTTCTGCGGTCTTAATGTTGGAGAAAAATTGCCGTTTTGAGCCTCTAAAACAGATGCTGGGGCGGCTCAAGCCCGATTGTAATGACATGGGCCAACTGATGGCGGGTCTAGTCAAATACGCCGATTCTGATAGTACCAAGGATCCCGTGTCTGATGAAGAGAACACAGGGAAGGGAAATAAGAACGGTAACGCTAAGGGTCTTCAGCAAACCTGGCGAATCAAGGAGGCAATAATAAACATAAGGCTGACGGTAGCTCGGAGTTTGTGGCGAATACGCAGGGCAACATTCAACGACGCAAGGGGAGGCCACCTCCTCGGTCTGGCGGGTCAGGCCCCACCCTTGAGCAGTTGCTGAATGAGCCTTGTCCAAGACACGGCACCCGGGAGAAGCCGACCACTCATCTGTAGAAAGACTGTACAATTATGAAGGCTTTCAAGAATTCTAACATCTTCGACGGCAATCACGGGCCGAGCGGCGGCTCAGGCGGTGGCGGCTTTCATGGCCCGGGCGGCGGCTCAGGTGGTGGCGGCTTTCATGGCCAGGGCCCTCAAGGTCATCAAGGTCGTTATAATCAGCAATCTGGCCAGGGAGGTCAATAGCAGCAGCAATCTGGGTATCAGAGTAACCCAAAGTAGCTGAATAGTGGGCAGTATCATGTGTTCCCCACTAGCTTATGCAAACGGGACCAGAAACTTCATAAGAGGGCAGTGAACGCTGTTGAACCGGCGGTTCCCCGTTATCTGAGATGGTCTGAGCAGCCTATTCTATGGAGTAGGGAGGATCACCCACCACGGGTCGACAATCCGGGTCACTTGGCTTTAGTGGTGGAACCTCAAGTTGGTGGATACAAATTCACAAAGGTGCTCATGGATGGAGGCAACAGCATCAACATTCTCTATTATGAGACCTTTCGTCGCATGGGGTTGGCTGATAAGAATCTCAAGACATCCAACACTGTTTTTCATGGAGTAGTGCCTGGTAAGTCGGCGTACCCAGTCAGTAAGATTGAGCTGGAAGTGGCCTTTGGAGATGAGCATGATTCCAGGGCTGAGAAACTAACTTTTGAGGTAGTCAATCCGGAGCCCGTATCACGCGTTGTTTGGGCGGCCGGCTTATGCAAAGTTCATGGCACGGCCGTGTTATGTTTACCTGCAGCTCAAGATGCCGAGTCATAAGGGCACCATCACGGTCCATGGGAGTCGAAAGATAGCCTTGGAATGTGCGGAAGGCAATGCTGCTTATGCAGAATCTATTTGTGCAGCAGAAGAATTGAAGTTCTACAAGGACAATGTTGACCCGGCGGATATGACGTCTTTGAAAAAGCCAACCACGGAACATGAGCCGGTGATGAAGTTTAAGTCAGCCGATGACACCAAGCTTATTGATTTTGTTCTAGGAGACTCATCTAACCAGTTCAGTATCAGTGCCAATCTGGATCCTAAATAGGAAAGCGCGCTCATCGAGTTCATCCGTGAGAACCGGGACATCTTTGCATGGCAACCTTTTGACATGCCGGGTGTACCGAGAGAACTCGCTGAGCACACTCTTAATATTGATCCAAAATTTAAGCCGGTCAAACAGTTCCTTCGGCGGTTTAATGAGGAGAGGTGTAAGGCTATTGGTGAGGAGGTGGCCTGGCTTTTGGCCGCCGGGTTTATTGTTGAAGTTTTTCACCTGGAGTGGTTGCCTAACCCGGTGCTTGTGCTAAAAAAGAACGGCACCTGGCGTATGTGTGTGGATTACACGGACTTAAACAAGGCTTGTCCAGCTGATCCTTTCACTCTCCCTCGTATTGATCAAATCATTGATGCTACGGCGGGTTGTGAGCGTTTGAGCTTCTTGGATGCTTATTCTGGATATCATCAGATCAAAATGGCAGTTAAGGACCAGGAGAAGACGGCTTTCATCACTCCGTTTGGAGCCTTCTGTTATGTGTTTATGCCCTTTGGGCTTAAAAGTGCCCAGGCGACTTATCAACGATATGCGCAGAACTGTCTACACAATCAGATTGGGCGCAATGTTCACGCTTATGTGGACGACATTGTGGTGAAGTCCAGAGAGAAGGAGACTTTGATAGATGATCTGAAAGAAACCTTTGATATTCTCCGGGTCTACAAGATGATGCTTAACCCGGCTAAGTGCGTTTTTGGGGTGCCAGCTGGCAAGCTTTTGGGTTTTCTGGTTTCTAACAGAGGCATTGAGGCTAACCCGGAGAAGATCAAGGCAATCACCTCTTTGGCTAAGCCAGCGTGTATCAATGATGTTCAGCGTCTGGTGATACGTCCATTTTGCATCATGCTTTTATATCGATATTTATTGCATTATGGGCTGTTATTATACATTATGTCACAATACTTATGCCTATTCTCTCTTATTTTACAAGGTTTATATAAGGAGGGAGAATGCCGACAGCTGGAATTCTAGGCTGGAAAAGGAGCAAATATTAGAGACATATTCTGCACAACTCCAAAAGTCCTAAAACTCCACGAAAGTTATTTTTGGAAATAATAAAAAATATTGAGCGCAAGAAATACGTCAGGGGGCCTCCACCTGGCCACGAGGGTGGGGGGGGCGCGCCCTACCCCCCTGGGCGCGCCCCCTGCCTCGTGGGCCCCCTGTTGGCCCTCCGATGCCCATCTTCTGCTATATGAAGTCTTTCGTCCGAAGAAAAATAATAAGCAAGCTTTCGGGACGAGACTCCGCCGCCACGAGGCGGAACCTTGGCGGAACCAATCTAGGGCTCCGGTAGAGCTGTTCTGCCGGAGACACTTCCCTCCAGGAGGGGGAAATCATCGCCATCGTCATCACCAACGCTCCTCTTATCGGGAGAGGGCAATCTCCATCAACATCTTCACCAGCACCATATCCTCTCAAACCCTAGTTCATCTCTTGTATCCAATTCTTGTCTCCAAGTCCGGGATTGGTACCTGTAGGTTGCTAGTAGTGTTGATTACTCCTTGTAGTTGATACTAGTTGGTTTATTTGGTGGAAGATCATATGTTCAGATCCTATATGCATATTAATACCCCTCTGATTAGGAACATGAATATGCTTTGTGAGTAGTTACGTTTGTTCCTGAGGACATGGGAGAAGTCTTGCTATTAGTAGTCATGTGAATTTGGTATTCGTTCGATATTTTGATGAGATGTATGTTGTCTATTCTCTAGTGGTGTTATGTGAACGTCGACTACATAACACTTCACCATTATTTGGGTCTAGAGGAAGGCATTGGGAAGTAATAAGTAGATGATGGGTTGCTAGAGTGACAGAAGCTTAAACCCTAGTTTATGCATTGCTTCGTAAGGGGCTGATTTGGATCCATATGTTTCATGCTATGGTTAGGTTTACCTAAATACTTTTGTTGTAGTTGCGGATGCTTGCAATAGAGGTTAATCATAAGTGGGATGCTTGTCCAAGTAAGGGCAGCACACAAGCACCGGTCCACCCACATATCAAATTATCAAAGTACCGAACGCGAATCATATGAACGTGATGAAAACTAGCTTGACGATAATTCCCATGTGTCCTCGGGAGCGCTTTTCTCTATATAAGAGTTTGTCCAGGCTTGTCCTTTGCTACAAAAAGGATTGGGCCACCTTGCTGCACTTTATTTACTTTTGTTACTTGTTGCTCGTTACAAATTATCCTATCACAAAACTATCTGTTACCTATAATTTCAGTGCTTGCAGAGAATACCTTGCTGAAAACCGCTTATTATTTCCTTCTGCTCCTCGTTGGGTTCGACACTCTTACTTATCGAAAGGACTACGATAGATCCCCTATACTTGTGGGTCATCAAGTCTCTTTTCTGGCGCCGTTGCCGGGGAGTGAAGCGCCTTTGGTAGGTGGAATTTGGTAAGGAAAAATTTATATAGTGTGCTGAAATTTACTGTCACTTGTTACTATGGAAAGTAATCCTCTGAGGGGCTTGTTCGGGGTATCTTCACCCCGACCAGTAGAGCAAAGAGTTGCTCCTCAACCTACTGAACCTATTGAAGATGAAAATGTTCACTTTGAAATTCCTTCGTGTGTGTTAGAAAAACTGCTAGCTAATCCTTTTGCAGGAGATGGAACAAAGCATCCTGATGAGCACCTAATATATGTGGATGAAGTTTGTGGATTATTTAAGCTTGCAGGTATACCTGACGATTTTATTAAGAAGAAGGTCTTCCCTTTATCTTTGAAGGGAGATGCATCGACATGGTATAGGCTATGTGATGATACTGGGTCATGGAACTACAAACGATTGAAATTGTAATTTCATCAGAAATTTTATCCTATGCATCTTGTTCATCGTGATCGCAATTATATATATATAATTTTTGGCCTTGCGAAGGAGAAAGCATCGCTCAAGCTTGGGGGAGGCTTAAATCAATGTTATATTCATGCCCCAATCATGAGCTCCCAAGAGAAATAATTATTCAAAGTTTTTATGCTCGGCTTTCTGATAACAATCGCACCATGCTCGATACCTCTTGTGCTGGCTCTTTTATGATGAAGACTATTGAATTCAAATGGGATTTATTGGATAGAATTAAACGCAACTCTGAAGATTTGGATCTCGACAAAGGTAAGGAGTCAGGTATGACACCTAAGTTTGATTGTGTTAAATATTTGATGGATACCGATGTTTTCCGTAAGTTTAGCACTAAATATGGACTTGACTCTGAGATAGTAGCTTCTTTCTGTGAATCTTTTGCTGCTCATATTGATCTCCCTAAGGATAAGTGGTTTAAATATCATCCTCCCATAGAAGTAAAAGTAGCCGCACCTATTAAAGTTGAAGAAAATACTGTCACTTATAATGATCCTATTGTTCCTACTTCTTATGTTGAGAAACCACCTTTCCCTGTTAGAATAAAGGATCATGCTAAAGCCTCAACTGTGGTTCGTAAAAGCAATATTAGAACTTATACACCTCCTGAGAAAATTAAAGTTGAACCTAATATTGCTATTGTTAAAGATCTCTTGTCTGATAATATTGATGGGCATGTTATTCATTTCTGTAATGAAACTGCTAGAATTGCCAAACCTTGTGCTAAAGATAAACATAGACCTGTGGTAGGCATGCCTGTTATTTCTGTTAAAATAGGAGATCATTATTATCATGGCTTATGTGATATGGGTGCCAGTGCTAGTGCTATACCTCATGACTTATACAAAGAAATTATCCATGAAATTGCACCTGCTGAGATAGAAGGTATTGATGTTACCATCAAACTTGATAATAGAGATACAATATCACCCATAGGAATTGTTAGAGATGTTGAAGTCTTGTGTGGGAAAACTAAATACCCTACTGATTTTCTTGTTCTTGGCTCCCCACAAGATAGCTTTTGCCCATTATATTTGGTAGACCCTTCCTGAATACTGTTAATGCTAAGATAGACTGCAAAAAGGATGTCGTTACTATTGGTTTGGGCGATATGTCTCATGAGTTTAATTTCTCTAAATTTAGTAGACAACACCGTGAAGAGGAATTGCCTAGTATGGATGAAATAATTGGTCTTGCTTCTATTGCCGTACCTCCTAATGATCCTTTAGAACAATATTTGCTAGACCATGAAAATGATATGTTTATGAATGAAAGAAGGGAAATAGATGAAGTATTGTTTAAACAGGAACCTATCCCGAAACACAATTTGCCTGTTGAAATCCTAGGGGATACTCCTCCACCCAAGGGTGATCCCATGTTTGAGCTTAAACCGTTGCCTGATAATCTTAAATATCCTTATCTTGATGAGAAAAAGATATATCCTGTTATAATTAGTGCTAACCTTTCAGAGCATGAAGAAGAGAGATTATTGAAAACTCTGAAGAAGCACCGTGCTGCTATTGGATATACTCTTGATGATCTTAAGGGCATTAGTCCCACTCTATGTCAACATAAAATAAATTTGGAGGAAGATGCCAAACCAGTTCGTGATCATCAACGACGGCTGAATCCTAAGATGAAGGAAGTGGTAAGAAAAGAAATACTAAACCTCCTTGAGGCAGGTATAATTTATCCTGTTGCTGATAGTCAGTGGGTAAGTCCTGTCCATTGTGTCCCTAAGAAGGGAGGTATTACTGTCGTTCCTAATGATAAAGGTGAATTGATCTCGCAAAGAATTATTACAGGTTATAGGATGGTAATTGATTTCCGCAAATTAAATAAGGCTACTAAAAAGGATCATTACCCCTTACCTTTTATCGATCAAATGCTAGAAAGATTATCCAAACATATACATTTTTGCTTTCTAGATGGTTATTCTGGTTTCTCTCAAATACCTGTGTCAGGCAATGATCAATCAAAGACTACTTTTACTTGCCCTTTTGGTACTTTTGCTTATAGACGTATGCCTTTTGGTTTATGTAATGCACCTGCTACCTTTCAAAGATGCATGATGGCTATATTCTCTGACTTTTGTGAAAAGATTTGTGAGGTTTTCATGGACGATTTTTCCGTCTATGGATCCTCTTTTGATGATTGCTTGAGCAACCTTGATCGAGTTTTGCAGAGATGTGAAGAAACTAATCTTGTCTTGTATTGGGAAAAGTGCCACTTTATGGTTAATGAAGGTATTGTCTTGGGGCATAAAGTTTCTGAAAGAGGTATTGAAGTTGATAAAGCCAAGGTTGATGCTATTGAAAAGATGCCATGTCCCAAGGACATCAAAGGTATAAGAAGTTTCCTTGGTCACGCCGGATTTTATAGGAGGTTCATTAAGGACTTCTCTAAAATTTCTCGGCCTCTGACTAATCTATTACAAAAAGATATACCATTTGTCTTTGATGATGATTGTGTAGAAGCATTTGAAATACTTAAGAAAGCATTGATCTCTGCACCTATTTTCAGCCACCTGATTGGAATTTACCGTTTGAAATTATGTGTGACGCTAGTGATTATGCTGTAGGTGCTGTTCTAGGGCACAGAGTTGATAAGAAATTAAATGTTATCCAATATGCTAGCAAAACTCTAGACAATGCTCAAAGAAATTATGCTACTACTGAGAAAGAATTCTTAGCAGTTGTATTTGCTTGTGATAAGTTCAGACCTTATATTGTTGATTCTAAAGTAACTATTCACACTGATCATGCTGCTATTAAATATCTTATGGAAAAGAAAGATGCTAAACCTAGACTTATTAGATGGGTTCTCTTGCTACAAGAATTTGATTTGCATATTGTTGATAGAAAGGGAGCTGAGAACCCCGTTGCAGACAACTTGTCTAGGTTAGAAAATGTTCTTGATGACCCACTACCTATTGATGATACCTTTCCTGATGAGTAGTTAAATGTCATAAATACTTCTCGTACTACTCCATGGTATGCTGATTATGCTAATTATATTGTTGCTAAATTTATACCACCTAGTTTCACATACCAGCAAAAGAAAAAGTTTTTCTATGATTTGAGACATTACTTTTGGGATGGCCCACATCTTTATAAAGAAGAAGTAGATGGTGTTATTAGACGTTGTGTACCTGAGCATGAACAGGAACAGATCCTACGCAAGTGTCACTCCGAGGCTTATGGAGGAGACCACTCTAGATATAGAACTGCACATAAGGTATTGCAATCCGGTTTTTATTGGCCTACTCTCTTCAAGGATACCCGTAAGTTTGTCCTATCTTGTGATGAATGTCAAAGAATAGGTAATATTAGTAGACGTCAAGAAATGCCTATGAATTATTCACTTGTTATTGAACCATTTGATGTTTGGGGCTTTGGTTATATGGGACCTTTTCCTGCCTCTAATGGATACACACATATTTTAGTTGCTGTTGATTACGTTACTAAGTGGGTAGAAGCTATTCCAACTAGTAGTGCTGATCATAACACCTCTATTAAGATGCTTAAAGAAGTTATTTTTCCAAGGTTTGGAGTCCCTAGATATTTAATGACTGATGGTGGTTCACATTTTATTCATGGTGCTTTCCGTAAAATGCTTGCTAAGTATGATGTTAATCATAGAGTTGCATCTCCTTATCACCCGCAGTCTAGTGGTCAAGTAGAATTGAGTTATAGAGAGCTCAAATTAATTTTTCAAAAGACTGTTAATAGATCTAGAAAGAATTGGTCCAAGAAACTTGATGATGCATTATGGGCCTGTAGAACTGCATATAAAAATCCTATGGGTATGTCTCCGTATAAAATGGTTTATGGAAAAGCATGTCACTTACTTCTCGAACTAGAACATAAGGCTTATTGGGCTATTAAAGAGCTCAACTATGATTTCAAACTTGCCAGAGAGAAGAGGTTATTTGACATTAGCTCACTTGATGAATGGAGAACCCAAGCCTATGAAAATGCCAAGTTGTTTAAAGAAAAAAAGTTAAAAGATGGCATGAAAAAAGAATACAAAAGCGTGAGTTTAATGTAGGTGATTATGTATTGCTATACAACTCTCGTTTAAGATTTTTTGCAGGAAAACTTCTCTCTAAATGGGAAGGCCCTTACGTTATCGAGGAGGTCTATCGTTCCGGTGCCATAAAAATCAGCAACTTCGAAGGCACAAATCCGAAGGTGGTGAACGGTCAAAGAATCAAACATTATATCTCAGGTAATCCCATAAATGTTGAAACTAATGTTATTGAAACCGTAACCCCGGAGGAATACATAAGGGACACTTTCCGGAACGTTTCAAACTCTGAAAAGGAATAGGTATGTGGTACGGTAAGCAAACCGACTCCAAAACAGCTTTTATGGCAATATTTCTCCATTTTGGAATATTTAGAAAAATAGAAAAATAAGAAGCAGTCCGGGAAGGACACGAGGCCTCCACGAGGGTGGAGGGCGCGCCTTACCCTACTGGGCGCGCCCCCCTACCTCGTGGGCACCTCGTGTGCTCTCCGGACTCTGTTTTCTTGCACGGTAGGTATTTTGGTCGGTAAAAATTCATTATATAATCTCCCGACGGTTTTGAGTCCTGTATCACACAAATATCCTCTGTTCTTGTTTCGAGCTGTTTTTCTAACAGATCTAGATCATCATGACATCTCCAAGTGCCCCCAAGGACAAGTTCTTCGAGAAGGTCATCAACCCCTACCTCGCTGAGGTGCTGCAACACCCTCAAACCATTGAGATGCGTGAAGGGGTGCTGCACATCCGCGATGTTGAGGGACCACAGAGGACCGGAAGCGTCGAGACAAGGCTTGAAGAAATGGAGCAACAAGTTTTCAAGTGCCAGGAGATGGTGGAGCGTGGACTTGACTCCAATCACATAATGATCACGGAGTTCACCAACAACCACAAGCTGGATGCCAAGGACATTGGGAGGCCATCTTCAAGCTCCACGAGAAAATCGAGCACCTCCAAGCCCAAATCTATGACCTGCAAAACCAAAACTGTGACTATGAATATAGATTCAAAAGGATAAGTTTGGCTGCAGATTTAAGGATCCCGGAGACTCGATCATCTTTCTATGATGGTGAGCCTATGCCTTGGAAGATGGATGACAAGCCTACATCATCAACAATCCCTTCGCCAGCAAAGGAGACATAATCACATGGGTATGGGTACTCCCCTTGGCAACTGCCAAGCTTGGGGGAGATGCCCCGGTACCGTATCACCATCACCCTCCTATCTTTACCGTTTTTCTTAGTTCGATCCTATTAGTAAGTTTTGCTTTATGATTTCTCTATGTAATCGAGTCCGTGAGCTATATATAATAAAGATTAGTGTTGAGTCAAGGGCTTGATTATTTTGCCATGATCTTGAGAGAATACAAGAAAGAGAAAAGAATAAAAAGAAACAAAGAGATCATATTGATCTTATTGAGAGTAATGACTTCACATAGAAAGAGTATGATGATTAAAAATTGTTGAGAGTTGATAAACATAGCTTTGGTCATCGTTGCAATTAATAGGAAGTAATAAAGAAAGAGATGTTTCACATATAAATATACTATCTTGGACATCTTTTATGATTGGGAGCACTCATTAAAATATGACATGCTAAAGAGTTGATGTTGGACAAGGAAGACAATGTAATGGGTTATGTTTTCTTATATCTGAGATAAAGTATATTGTCATGGATCATCCAACATGTGGAGCTTGCCTTTCCCCCTCATGCTAGCCAAAAAATTTGCACCAAGTAGAGATACTGCTTGTGCTTCCAAAAACCCTTAAACCAGTTTTACCATGAGAGTCCACCATATCTACCTATGGATTGAGTAAGATCCTTCAAGTAAGTTGTCATCGGTGCAAGCAATAAAAATTGCTCTGTAAATATGTATGATTGATTGGTGTGGAGGAAATAAGCTTTATACGATCTTGTGATGTGGAAGAAATAAAAGCGACGGACTGCATAATAAAGGTTCATATCACAAGTGGCAATATAAAGTGACGTTCTTTCGCATTAAGACTTTGTGCATCCAACCCTGAAAGCGCATGGCAACCTCTGCTTCCCTCTGCGAAGGGCCTATCTTATATTATCTTCTACCTTATGCAAGAGTCATGGTGATCTTCACCTTTCCTTTTTATATTTTATCCTTTGGCAAGCACAGGGTGTTGGAAAGATCCTGATATATATACCCAATTGGATGTAGGGTAGCATGAGTTATTATTGTTGGCACTACCCTTGAGGTAAAAGGTTGGAAGGCGAAACTATAAGCCCCTATCTTTCTCTGTGTCCGATTAAAACTCCGTAACCACAAGTATTGCGTGAGTGTTAGCAATTATGACAGACTAAATGATAGTTGAGTATGCGGACTTGCTAGAAAGCTCTGACATAGACTCTTTCTGATGTTATGATAAATTGCAATTGCTTCAATGACTGAGATTATAGTTTGTTAGTTCTCAATAAAGTTTCTGATTCATACTTTGCATTGTGAATAGATTATTACTTGAGCATAAGAAATCATATGACAATATTCATATATGTTGCTGTTATGAGAATAATCATGATGCCCTCATGTCCGTATTTTATTTTATCGACACCTCTACCTCTAAACATGTGGACATATTTATCGTTATCGGCTTTCGCTTGAGGACAAGCGAGGTCTAAGCTTGGGGGAGTTGATACGTCCATTTTGCATCATGCTTTTATATCGATATTTATTGCATTATGGGCTGTTATTATACATTATGTCACAATGCTTATGCCTATTCTCTTTTATTTTACAAGGTTTACATAAGGAGGGAGAATGCCGGCAGCTGGAATTCTGGGCTGGAAAAGGAGCAAATATTAGAGACCTATTCTGCACAACTCCAAAAGTCCTGAAACTCCACGAAAGTTATTTTTGGAAATAATAGAAAATATTGAGCGGAAGAAATACGTCAGGGGGGCCTCCACCTGGCCACTTGGGTGGGGGGCGCGCCCCTACCTCGTGGGCCCCCTGTTGGCACTCCGATGCCCATCTTCTGCTATATGAAGTCTTTCGTCCGAAGAAAAATAATAAGCAAGCTTTCAGGACGAGACTCCGCTGCCACGAGGCGGAACCTTGGCGGAAACAATCTAGGGCTCCGGCAGAGCTGTTCTGCCGGGGACACTTCCCTCCGGGAGGGGGAAATCATCGCCATCGTCATCACCAACGCCCCTCTCATCGGGAGAGGGCAATCTGCATCAACATCTTCACCGGCACCATCTCCTCTCAAACCCTAGTTCTTCTCTTGTATCCAATTCTTGTCTCCAAGTCCGTGATTGGTACCTGTAGGTTGCTAGTAGTGTTGATTACTCCTTGTAGTTGATACTAGTTGGTTTATTTGGTGGAAGATCATATGTTCAGATCCTATATGCATATTAATACCCCTCTGATAATGAACATGAATATGCTTTGTGAGTAGTTACGTTTGTTCCTGAGGACATGGGAGAAGTCTTGCTATTAGTAGTCATGTGAATTTGGTATTCGTTTGATATTTTGTTGAGATGTATGTTGTCTATTCTCTAGTGGTGTTATGTGAACGTTGACTACATAACACTTCACCATTATTTGGGCCTAGAGGAAGGCATTGGGAAGTAATAAGTAGATGATGGGTTGCTAGAGTGACAGAAGCTTAAACCCTAGTTTATGCGTTGCTTCGTAAGGGGCTGATTTGGATCCATATGTTTCATGCTATGGTTAGGTTTACCTTAATACTTTTGTTGTAGTTGCGAATGCTTATAATAGAGGTTAATCGTAAGTGGGATGCTTGTCCAAGTAAGGGCAGCACCCAAGCACCGGTCCACCCACATATCAAATTATCAAAGTACCGAACGCGAATCATATGAACATG